>NC_045990.1:8515742-8602036 GCF_010909765.2 Amblyraja radiata
TGCATCGTGAAGAGTTGCATTCCTGCATGCGGCAAGGGCGACCTTTGGAGCGAGACGGGACTTCTAGCTGCGACAGCAGGGCGGCAGTGGCAGGGTGGGCTCCCGAGGCAGTTTGAGGAAGACCCTTCCAAAGGCTCCACCAATCTCCCGAGGTCCGTGGACTCTGTAGCTGGCTACAAGGCCCTTGAAGGGAACGCCATGGAGTCAACTGAGGAATGTCCACTCCATGCTGAGCGGAACAGTGCAACCAGGTCCACCGAAGGTCAACTCATGTAGAGATGGGAAATAAGGTCTGACTGTCCGGGACTACTACAATGTCTCTCCATGTGGGGAGTATCTCCCTCTAGCTGGGTAGCAGCAGCATGATGATGTACAAGGATGGCCTCCACGCACACATTCCAACACTGGAGTTGCTTTCTGGACAAGAGATGGTGCATCAATATCCTTTAACCTTTCAGGGATTCAATCACACTGAGATTCACTATAAGATGCAAACTGAGCCAATGCCCACATTAAGCATGTTCTGATGGGGTTGTTCCAACACGGAGGTGATTGAGGTAGACAACCTGGCCCCTTGTGTCCAATTAGTTCCTGGTCGGATCTGTAATGATCCAAATCCCAAACCAGGAAGGCCAGGGTGTTGAGGCGTGGACTCCGAGTGTAATAGTCCGTACACTGTCTGTACTTATCCCACCCTTCACTCCTGGAGGTCAGTTTGGTTAGTTTAGTTTTAGTTTAGAGATACAGCGTGGATAAAGCCCTTCGGCCCACCGAGTCCGCACCGACCAGCGATCCACATCCTCTAGAACTATCCTACACACACACTCACACACTAACACACACTCACTTACACACACACTCACACTCATTCACTCACACTCACTCACACACCCACTCACACTCACTCATACACACACACACACAAATACACACACACACAAATACACACACTCACTCACTCACTCACTCACTCACTCACTCACACACACACACACTCACACACTAACACACACTCACACACACACTCCACTCACACACACACCCTCACACACATACACACACTCACCCACTCACACACACACTCACCCACTCACACACACACACACTAACACACACTCACTTACACACCCCTCCACTCACACACACCCAACACCCACTACACACACACACAAAATACACTCATCACACACCACCCACCACACACCCTTCACACACTAAACACACACTCACTCACTCAGTTACACCCCCACACTCATTCACTCACACCACACACACGCCACTCACACTCATACACACACACACAAATACACACACACACAATACACACTCACTCATACACACTCACACACTCACTACACTCACATAACACATCACTCACCGTCACATTACACACTACCACTCCACTCACACAAAACACGAGGACAATTTACAATTTACCACAGCCATTAAACTACAAACCCTGTACGTCTTTGGAGTGTTGGATGGGAAACCTGAGCTCCCGGAGGAAACCCCGTGGTCACGGGGAGAACGTACAAACTCTGGTCGACAGGGCAGCACCCGTAGTCAGGAGGGGACCCGGGTCTCTGGCGCCGCGAGGCAGCAACTCTACCGCTGCTCCACCGTGCCGCGCTCCGGTTTGGTTGGCAGGACCTGCACCTCACGCATTGGGAGGTGGGGGAAAGTCAGCAATTAGCTACTGTTCTGCAGGTGAATGCAAAGGATCTGTCAAGCGAGATTCACGCGCGGTGTTCCCATCACGAGTATTCACACCGTACCGTTCCCAGCCGCACGCGGACACATGGCCTTTTTTTGGTAACAAAAAATAATTGACAATTATTTACAATAATATTTGCAGTACAAAATAAATTAAAACTAAACCCACTCCCACAGTACAAGTCAAACAAAGACACTGTTAACTATGATACACAACTATATCACCGCCCTTATTAGGATGCGTTCCCCGCAGTCCCGGGAATCCCCCAGGGCGCCCGTGAACAGCGCATACGCCCCACGTAACCCCCCGGAAAAGGGGCAGGCAGCCGGCTCGGGCAGAGCCCTCTTCCGCCTGGAGTCCTGACTCGCAGATGGCCCAGCTTGGCCAGGTCCAGGAGCGACCCAACCTGGCCATCTCCAGCCCTACCCTCTCCCCCACGCACAGGGTGTCCGAAGATGCACGTCCTCTGACTGTGGCATCAGGCCAGATGCACTCAGCTGTTTCATTGCAACTCTGGCTGGCTTGATTCCCAATCCCACTCCAAGCTCGTGAGCTCCTTCTCATTGTCTGCTTAGGTTGGCAAAAGGCAGCACACCCTCAAACGCTGTTTAGTTCAGCATAGTTTAGAGATACAGCACAGAAACGGACCTCTCCGCCCGCGATCTCCCCCTACATTAACACTAGGGGCAATCTCCAATTTTACAAAGCCAATTGGCCTACAACCCTGTAGTTCTTTAGAGTGTGGGAAGAAACCAGGGCACCCGGAGTAAACCCACGCAGGTCACGGGGTACACACTCTGTACAGACAGCACCCCTACTCACCTTTATACCTTCCCACAGGCTGCGGGCTGACCTGAACTTGCGATCTCCCCCCCAGATCAACATCAGAAGGTTGTAACAATACAGTGTGGAAACAGACCCTTCGGCCCAACTTGCCCATGCCGACCAACATATCCCATCCACACCAGTCCCACCTGCCTGCGTTTGCCCCAAGTCCCGACACATCTATCCTATTCGTGTACCTGTCCAAACGTTTCTTAAACGTTGCTGCCTCAACTACCTCGTTCCAAAGGCTTGTGGATTAATTAGCCCTCTGTAAATTGTCGCCGGTGGATGGGAAAGTGGGGAAACATAGAACAGGTGATCAATGGTCAATGTGGACTCATGGGTCTGAAGGGCCCGTTGCCATGCAGTATCTGTGAACTAAACCAAATCTCTTCACCACCCTCTCAAGGGCTTTCACCACCATCTTGAAGTTGTGACCAGCGTTAGATGTGTTTCGCACCACTTCAGATCTTTGTATATGAATCTCAGGGTCTCCCAATGTGTCCTGCCACTTTTACAAGGCAGGTTCATCTATTCCAGCTCACCGATCAGGAATAGACACAAAATTGCTGGAGTAACTCAGCGGGACAGGCAGCATCTCTGGAGAGGAGGAATGGGTGACGTTTCGGGTCGAGACGCCTCTTGAGACGGAATTAAGGAATTGTCCTTCCTTACTTGTTCTGGATGTTATATCGGATCAAACCAGGGAACATCATCGGGTCCACCTCTGCAGATTTGTAGGTTAAAGTGGGAGAGAGATCTTGAGCTGAGAAATCTCTCCCTAAAGCAGTCCATCATCAACTGATTGTAGAAACAAACCAAGATGCTGGTTTACAAACAAAGGCACAAACTGCTGGAGTAACTCAGTGGGTCAGACAGCATCCCTGGAGAACATGGGCGTGTTGGCTCAGGCCAATCTGGAGACTAAATATTTGACCCTTTATCCTTGAATTTAACTGTGCGCTGTGGAAGGTCTAGTCTTTGACTGGGTAGCATGGAAGCTGAAGCTCTTTACTGTACCTCATGTGACAATAACGAACTAAACTAGATTATAGGGAGGCTTGGTGGCGCAGCGGTAGAGTTGCTGCCTTTCAGCGCCAGAGTCCCGGGTTCGATCCTGACTACGGGTGCTGTCTGTACGCAGTTTGTACATTCTCCCCGAGACCCGCGTGGGTTTTCTCCGAGATCTTCCACACGCCATGAGGTACAGGTTTGTAGGCGAATTGGCTTGGTATAAATGCAAAATTGTTCCTAGTGTGTGTGGAATAGTGTTATGCCCCTGTCCCACTTAGGAAACCTCTGGAGACTTTGCGCCCCACCCAAGGTTTCCGTGCGGTTCCCGGAGGTTTTTGTCAGTCTCCCTACCTGCTTCCACTACCTGCAACCTCCGGCAACCACCTGCAACCTCCGGGAAACGCACGGAAACCTTGGGTGGGGCGCAAAGTCTCCAGAGGTTTCCGTTCAGGTTTCCTAAGTGGGACAGGGGCTTTTAGTGTGCGGGGATCGCTGGTCGGCGCAGACTCAGTGGGCCTGTTTCTGCCCACCAAGGTGTGTGGATCACGGATCGGCCTCTACAGACTTCTGCAGACCCACAAGGAGAGATGAGCCTATGGAGAGGAGAGGACAGTCATACTCGTTTGGAGTGACCGTCGATGATGATCCCTAAACTAAAATGGTTCGCAATAACATAGAAACATAGAAAATAGGTGCAGGAGTAGGCCATTCGGCCCTTCGAGCCTGCACCGCCATTCAATATGATCATGGCTGATCATCCAACTCGGTATCCTGTACCTGCCTTCTCTCCATACCCCCTGATCCCTTTAGCCACAAGGGCCACATCTAACTCCCTCTTAAATATAGCCAATGAACTGGCCTCAACTACTTTCTGTGGCAGAGAATTCCACAGATTCACCACTCTCTGTGTGAATTTTTTTTCTCATCTCGGTCCTAAAAGACTCCCCCCTTATCCTTAAACTGTGTGACCCCTTGTTCTGGACTTCCCCAACATCGGGAACAATCTTCTTGCATCTAGCCTGTCCAACCCCTTAAGAATTTTGAAAGTTTCTATAAGATTCTATAACCAACCCTGATCTCCCGGTGGCTCACCACTTCGACTCCCCTTCCCATTCCGAATCCGATCTCTCTGTCCTGGGCCTCCTCCATGGCCAGAGTGAGGACCACTGTAAATTGGAGGAGCAGCTCCTCATATTCCGCTTGGGCAGTTTGCACCCCAGCGGTATGAACATTGACTTCTCCAATTTCAGGTAGTCCCTACTTTCTCCTCCCCTTCTCAGCTCTCCCTCAGCCCACTGGCTCCACCTCTTCCTTTCTTCTCCCCCCTCACATCAGTCTGAAGAAGGTAAGTTGTCCCTAGTGTACAGGCGATCGCTGGTCGGTGCCGACTCTGCTGTCTGTTTCCGCGCTGTATCTCTAAACTAAAGGAAAGTATACTCAGAAGGGTCTCGACCCGAAATGTCACTGATCCATGTTCGCCAGAGATCTTGCCTGACCCACTGAGTTATTCCGCCACTCTGTGACCTTCAACTAATTGCCTCATTTACACATGAAAGATTTTGGCCTCGGGTGCAGAAACATCCTGGCCACAGAAAGATCTTTGTATATTTGTTTGTCTCATTCGACAATCTTAAAGTGTTTTGTAAATGTCAACGCCTTACTGAGGTCTGACCCATCCCCATCCCCATCCCCATCCTGAGAGCGTGGTCTCTATTGAAACAAATCCTGCGCACTTTTTCACGACTTACACATGTTGCATTGTTGATTTTAACGAGGTGTTTGTATTTCTGATATTTCATGTTGTTTCGTGTTAATTGCAAAACCTTTCTCCTTTCTGTCAAAGATTTTGACCTTGAAGGATTTTTTTACTGCCCAATGTAAATGATGTAAAGAGCCGTCAGGTGCATGTTGTATAAATTTCTACTTTCATTTTTGATTTTCAAACAATGTTGAATTAAAAAAAAAACGAGAGGAGCAATCTTGCCTGAACGTTTGTTTATTAATAAGATTTTGATACCACCATTAGTTACTTGATTAGTTCGGGTGTCAGGGGTTATGGGGAGAAGGCAGGAGAATGGGGTTAGGAGGGAGAGATAGATCAGCCAGGAGTAGACTTAGAAACATAGAAACATAGAAAATAGGTGCAGGAGGAGGCCATTCGGCCCTTCGAGCCAGCACCGCCATTCATTGTGATCATGGCTGATCGTCCCCTATCAATAACCCGTGCCTGCCTTCTCCCCATATCCCTTGACTCCACTAGCCCCTAGAGCTCTATCTAACTGTCTCTTAAATCCATCCAGTGACTTGGCCTCCACTGCCCTCTGTGGCAGGGAATTCCATAAATTCATAACTCTGGGTGAAAAAAGTTTTTTCTCACCTCAGTCTTAAATGGCCTCCCCTTTATTTTAAGACTGTGGCCCCTGGTTCTGGACTCGCCCAACATTGGGAACATTTTTCCTGCATCTAGCTTGTCCAGTCCTTTTATAATTTTGTATGTTTCTATAAGATTCCCCCTCATCCTTCTAATCTCCAGTGAATACAAGCCTAGTCTTTTCAATCTTTCCTCATACGACAGTCCCGCCATCCCAGGGATCAATCTCGTGAACCTACGCTGCACTGCCTCAATCACAAGGATGTCCTTCCTCAAATTAGGAGACCAAAACTGTACGCAATACTCCAGATGTGGTCTCACCAGAGCCCTATACAACGAATGGCCTAATTCTACTCCTATTACTTATTGTCTTATGACCTTATAAACTAAATTAAACATTTAGATAGATACATGGATAGGATAGGTTTAGAGGGCTATGGGCCAAACGCAGGAATGTGGGCAAGTGTAGATGGGGCATGTTGGTCGGTGTGGGCAAGTTGGGCTGAAGGGCCTGTCTCCACGCTCTTAGATTGTGACTCTCTGACAAAGTATCTGAAACTGTAGATAACAAAAGAGCAACTGGAATGTTGATCCAAATACTTAACAGATTTTAAGTGTGTGGGATGAGAATTCCTCTGTTAAAATGGACTTTCTGTTCAGCTATAACACAGTGTGTAAGATTCAAAATACATGTAGGTGTACTTACTTTATGAAAATATTTGACATATTGCAGCACGAACTCCAGAGATCATGTGGTAATAGGGAACAGCATGTTATTTAATGCATTCTGGATTCATTAGGTTCACCTCCTACAGAGGCAGGTATCAAGATGATCTTTGTCAAAATCTTGGATGACCTCTTAAGTTTGAGTCAACCACGTACAAAATCAGGAGAGGAATAGATCGGGTAGATGCACAGAGTCTCTTGCCCACAGTAGGAGAATCTAGAACCAGAGGGCATTGGTTTAAGGTGAGGGGGAGGATGGATTAATAGGAACCTGAGGGGTAACATTCTCAGGCAAAATGGGGTAGTTGTATGGAACGAGCTGCCAAAGGTGGCAGGTACTATCACAACGTTTGGTGAATCAATTAGACAGGTACATGGATAGGACAGGCTTAGAAGGATAAGGCCAAATGCAGGCAATACACAATAAACAATAGGTGCAGGAGTAGGCCATTCGGCCCTTTGAGCCAGCACCGCCATCCAATGTGATCATGGCTGATCATCCACAATCAGTACCCCGTTCCTGCCTTCTCCCCATATCCCTTGACTCCGCTATCATTAAGAGCTCTATCTAACTCTCTCTTGAAAGCATCCAGAGAATTGGCCTCCACTGCCTTCTGAGGCAGTGTTCCACTAATTCACAACCCTCTGGGTGAAAAAGTGTTTCTTCATTTCCGTTGTAAATGGCCTACCCCTTATTCTTAAACTGTGGCCCCAGGTCCGGGACACTCCCCCAACACCGGCCCGCTGGGACTAGTATGGATGGGGCGTGTTGGTCGGTGTGGGGCAAGTTGGGCTGAAGGGCCTGTTTCCACATTCCATGACTCTCAGACTGTGGAATGGATCCGTGACCTCCACGAACCTTCTCTCAGGGACAGGGCGTGTCACCCTGATGTTATTGTACCCAGCATCAGAAGCTGTCAGCACCTCTCCTCCTGGCTGGTGCCTACTCCATGGGTGGGCTGGGGGTGGGGGTGGTCTCGCCAATGCTGCAGCTCCCCTGCAGCTCCCCCGCAGCTCCCCCGCAGCTCCCCCGCAGCTCCCCCGCAGCTCCCCCGCAGCTCCCCCGCAGCTCCCCTGCAGCTTCCCTGCAGCTCCACCCAGCGCAGACCCTCCTTCTTACCCCCCCCCCACATAATTTATTCTCATTTCAAAACAAGCTTTACGCCTCCCATAAAATGTAGGTCACCCCGTTCATGCTGGCACTGTGCCGTGCAATGTGTACATCATCTGTAATTAAAACCAGCACGTTCAACTCGCTGCTTCTCAGCAAGGTGGTGTTTTACCAACCTCTTGAAAACCCCAGTTGCTCCTTCCCCACGGCCAATGCCCTTCACCCACTCCTCTGCCTCTCTCTCTCTCTCTCTTTCTCCCCTTCTATCTCTTTCTCTCTCCCTCTTTTTCACTCTCCTTTCTCGCTCTCTCTCTCTTTCTCTTTATTTTCTTCTCTTGCTCTCTTCTCTTTGTCCCTTCCTCTTTCCTCTCCTTTCTCCTCCCTCTTTCACTTCCTTCCTTCTTTCTCTCTCTCTCTCTCTTCTTTCCTCATCTCATTCTTTCAATCCTTCTCCTTTCTCTCGTTCTTTCTTGCCTCTCTGCCACGTTCTCTCCTTTCCTTTGTCTCTTCCTCACCTCTCCGCCGTCCTCCTCTCCTCCCTCTCCCTCTCCCTCTCCCTCTCCCTCTCCCTCTCCCTCTCCCTCTCCCTCTCCCTCTCCCTCTCCCTCTCCCTCTCCCTCTCCCTCTCCCTCTCCCTCTCCCTCTCCCTCTCCTCTCCCTCTCCCTCTCCCTCTCCCTCTCCCTCTCCCTCTCCCTCTCCCTCTCCCCCTCTCCCCATCTCCCTCTCCCCCTCTCCCTCTCCATCTCCCTCTCTCTCCCTCTCTCCCTCTCTCCCTCCCTCTCCCTCTCCCTCTCTCCCTCGTTAGATGACTGGATGCTAGTCATAGAGTGATACAGTGTGGAAACAGACCCTTCGGCCCACCTTGCCCATACTGGCCAACATGTCCCATACTCTTCATTTAGCTTCATTATCTCACTCAATCTCTCTCTTTCTCTTTTTCAGTTGACTTTCCCCTTTAGTTTCCATCTCCCTCGACCCAGTGCCTTTCCTCAATGCTCTATTTCCACGAGTTTCCATGACCTGAATATTTTTAATTAAGTGTTACAGCGAAGGGGAGACGTGGCCCTTAATAAAATGTCATCTCCTTTAACATTTAAAATCTTCACCAAAGTGACTGGGTGAATGTCTGAAGAAGGGTCTCGACCCGAAACGTCACCTATTTCCTTCGCTCCATAGATGCTGCTGCACCCGCTGAGTTTCTCCAGCATTTTTGTCTACCTTCAATTTTCCAGCATCTGCAGTTCCTTCTTAAGCACGAATGCCAACAGTCGCCCTGGTTTTAGAGTATGGCACGGTGGTGCAGCGGTAGAGTTGCTGCCTCACAGCGCCAGAGACCCGGGTTCGATCCTGGCCATGGGTGCTGTCTGTATGGAGTTTGTATGTTCTCCCCGAGACCTGTGCGAGTTTTCTCCAAGATCTTCGAATGGGCGCACAAGGCCAGGATTGAACCTGGATTTCTTGCACTGTGAGATTCCACGCTGTATCTCTAAACTACAATAAACTATAAATAAATGTTTTTATTTTCGGGCTCCAGATTCAAACAGTTGGCAAGTCTCTTGCGTTCTTGGAAACAATGGGGAAGGTGGTTTCAAGGAATGCAAACTTTTGATCGCTTATATGATCAGTAAACAGGAAGCTCAATTATTTAATGTGACTGTCAGTGAATGCATTAAATACCAGAGAACAGAGCACAAAAAACAAGTGACAACACAACATACTGGAAAATTACAGACCTCCATTAATCTTGGATGTGATGGGTGTGTCACTGTGACTCAACAAGCAAAGGTTAGGTCTGTAGAAGGGTCTAGACCCGAAACGTTGCCTATTTCCTTCGCTCCATAGATGCTGCCTCACCCACTGAGTTTCTCCAGCATTTTTGTCTACCTTCGATTTTCCAGCATCTGCAGTTCCTTCTTAAACAAAGGTTAGGTCAGTTTAGTTTCGAGATACAGCGTGGAAACAGGCCCTTCGGCCCACCGGGTCCGCACCGCCCACTAACACTATCCCACACACACTATGGATAATTTTACGTTGATGCCAAGCCGATTAACTGACAAACTTGTACGACTTTGGAGTGTGGGAGGAAACGGAACATCTTGGAGAAATCCCGCGCAGGTCACGAGGGGAACGTACAAACTCTGCACAGACAGCACCCGTAGTCAGGCTATAAACTAAACTGGACAAAACATCTCTTTTGCCTTCTCTGATGCTGCTTGGCCTTCCAGCAATTTAGTTTAGTTTAGAGATACAGCATGGAAACAGGCCCTTCGGCCCACTAAGTCCACACTGACCATTGTTCTATGTTATCCCACTTTTTCATCCATTCCGCCACATTAGGGGGAATTTTACAGAGAGCCGATCAACCTGCAAACCCGCACGTCTTTGGGATGTGGGAGGAAACCGGAGCGCCCGGAGAAAACCCACGCGGTCACAGGGAGAACGTGCAGACATGGGGAGAGCGTACAAACTCCGTACAGACAGCACCCGTAGTCGGGATCGAACCCGGGTCTCTGGCGCTGTGAGGCAGCAACTCTACCGCTGCACCACCGTGCCACAGTACAGCATCGGATGTGCCGATATTTCTGGGCCAAGACTCCGTGGTTGGGCGACGCAGGTTCCTAGTCAACAATGCTCTGCTGATGAACAGGGCAGGAAATAAAATGCGATTGCTCCCGGTATAGAAAAGTAACATTTAATCACAGATGGTAGAAAGTTTAATGGCTCAGAGAGAGGTGTGATATCATCTTTTAGCAGGTGGTCCACAAACCCTTGCTTATCAGCATTTTCAATCCACAGGGAAAGAGGCAGCTCTATAGGACGTTGGTGTGGCCGCAGTTGTGGTCATCCCCTTACAGGGAGGGTGTGGAGATTTGGAGTGGGTGCTGCAGAGGTTAACCAGAATGCTGCCTGGTTTAGAGGCTGTTAGCTATAAGGAGAGTCTGGAGTCTGGACACTCGGATTGTTTTCCCCAGAACGTCGGAGGTTGTAGGGAGATCTGATAGAAAATAATTCATCATGATTAATCAGGCATGGGTAATTGATAGGGGATGATCGGCCATGACGGTGCAGGCTCGAAGGGCCGAATGGCCTCCTCCTGCACCTATCTTCTATGTTTCTATGTTTCTATGGGAGGCATAGGTCGGGTAGGCAGTCAGGACCCTTTTCACTGGGTGGAAATGAATGAATGAATGAATGAATCCATACTTTATTGTCACATGTAACCAGTCACAGTGAAATTCTTTGCTTGTACACCCAGGGTATGCAAACAGTCAGCATATAAAGGGCGCTGAGAAAGTTACAAAGTTTCCCACGGCAGGTCCTCCTTTGATCTCCCCCCTCCCCCCACCACTCCTCCTTCTTCCCGGTTTCCCAACTCCAGGTCCTCCTTTGTTCCTGGTGGCAGGTCAGATTCAATTTTCAATTTTAATTGTCATTGTCAGTGTACAGTACAGAGACAACGAAAAAGGGTCCTCCGGATCCCACGTGACCCATCCTCGACCGCCGACGACCTCAACGACCGCCGACCCCGACCGTGAGGCGCCACCAACCACCGAGGCTCCACCGACCACCGAGGCTCCTCCAACCACCGAGGCTCCTCCAACCACCGAGGCAGCTCCAACCAGCAAGGCTCCTCCAATCAGCGAGACTCCTCCAACCACCGAGGCTCCACCAAATATCATCGGCATTGCTTTCCGGTGAAAGGAGACGTGCGGGGCAAGTTTTTTCACACATGTCTGGAACGCGCTGCCAAGAGTGGCGGTGTAGGCAGATACGATGGTGCCGTTTAAGAAGCTTTTGGATCAGTACATGGATACTCAGGGAATAGAGGGAATCTATAAAGGCAGGCAAATGGGACAAGCTTTGACGGGGAATCTCGGTAAGCAAGGGTGAGTTGGGCCGAAGGGCATGTTTCTATGGCTCTATGATATGGATCACGAGATTAGTTTAACGGCAACACTTGAATTTATGAACTAAGCCGTCATCTAAAAGTAGTAGAAAGGAACTGCAGATGCTGGTTAATACTGAAAGTTGACACAAAGTGCTGGAGTAACTCAGCGGGACAGGCAGCATCTGTAGACGTTTCGGGTCAGAGCCCTTCTTCAGACTGTCTTTAAAGATTCCTTCTCTCCAGAGATGCTGCCTGACCTGCTGAGTTACTCCACCATTCAGTGTCTTCCTTTGGCGATCTTCCACAATGGTTTTGAAGGACGCCACCTTGCCCCCTAACACTGGTGAGGGAACCAAAGCACGGTTCCAGCTGGGAGTCACGGACTCAATGATGTGGAATGGAGAAGGTGCTACTGGGCGGGCAGAACAAATCCTTCATACGTCCGCCTGACAACCTATCAGAGAAAGTAGGTCAACTCTGCTCACTAACCGCCCGCGGTCTGCTCTACATAGATGATCTTCACGTTTCCATGGAAACCGTCAGCAGCCCCTCTCTGCTCTCTCCCAGATACTAATTGGAGTTTAAAGGGCCTGTCTCACTTGGGCGTCATTTACGGGACATCATGGTGCGTGGTGACGTAGGCAGTGACACGCGATTGCGCGCGGCGCCCCAGGATTTTGGGACGTACATAATCTTTGCGCGCCATCTACGTGACATGCAAATGACGCCCAAGTGGAACTGGCCCATAAGTTCAGGCCTTTAGGAGTGTGTGATCAGGCACAGTAGGAGCTGAAAGCTGGAAGAGTAGATGTCAGGCAGAACCACATACACAAGTCCACTTGCAAGTGATTTCTTAGATAGTGGACAGTCTCAGTTCAGTTTAGTTTATTGTCACATGGACCGAGGTACAGTGAAAAGCTTTTGTTGCGTGCTAACCAGTCAGCGGAAAGACAATACATGATTACAACCGGGCTATGTATGTACTGTGTACAGATACATGATAAGGGAAGGTAGACAAAAATGCTGGAGAAACTCAGCGGGTGAGGCAGCATCTATGGAGCGAAGGAATAGGCGAGGTTTCGGGTCAAGACCCTTCTTCAGACTAACTTTTCATAAGTGAGAGAGGAGAGTTTGGGAACAATGAGTCCACTCGACCAGGTTCGCTAGTTCATAAATGATAGGGGCAGAATTAGGCCATTCAGCCCATCAAGTCTACTCCGCCATTCATTCAGACTGAAGAAGGGTCTCGACCCGAAACGTCACCCATTCCTTCGCTCCATAGATGCTGCCTCACCCGCTGAGTTTCTCCAGCATTTTTGTCTACCTTCGATTTTTCCAGCATCTGCAGTTCTTTCTTAAACATGCTAATGGAATAACGTTTAGTGCAAGGTAACGCCATCAGAGTCTGATCAAGGATAGTCTGAGCGTTCAAGTTCAAATTCAAGAGAGTTTATTGTCATGTGTCCCAGATAGGACAATGAAATTCTTGCTTTGCTTCAGCACAACAGAACATAGTAGGCATGACTACAGAACAGATCAGTGTGTCCATATACCATTATATAAATATATACACACATGAATAAATAAACTGATAAAGTGCAAATAACCAGATAATGGGCTATTAATGTTCAGAGTTTTGTCCAAGCCGAGTTTAATAGCCTGATGGCTGTGGGGAAGTAGCTATTCCTGAACCTGATTGTTGCAGTCTTCAGGCTCCTGTACCTTCTACCTGAAGGTAGCAGGGAGATGAGTGTGTGGCCAGGATGGTGTGGGTCTTTGATGATGCTGCCAGCCTTTTATGAGGCAGCGACTGCGATCACCACCTTCTTCAGAAAGGTCTTGACCCGAAACCTCACCTATTCCTTCTCTCCAGGGATGCTGCTTGTCCCGCTGACTTACTCCAGCTTTCTTGTGTCTAAACTCAAACTAAACTCAATTCCCCCCCTCCCCTCCCCACCTCTGAAGTGGGACCAAGTTTTCTTTCATAGCTGCTCAGTTTCCTAACAGCACAATGGTGGGGGATCTGGAACAAAGTGTGTGTGTGCCATTTGAACCTAATCCTTGGCCGCTGTGAACAATAGGCGGCGATGGATCTTCTTGTTGTGTGTGTGGCCTCTCCAAGATTTTCAATGCAAATTAGGGCAGAGAAACACAACACCCGACTCCCGGCCACTGTATCATTGATACGGTTGTTCTTGCAAACAAGCAGTGTTCGCACATTATTGACAAGCTTTCCACGGCACGGGTACGATTCATTACAATGTACTGAATGCGCAGTCAGTGGTTTCTCAGCGAGCGCGGTTAATTATTTAGTGGACATATTGTGCCGGTACTCAGGCCCTTTCATTCAGAGACCGCGGCTCATTCACAAACCAACTTCACTCTCCTTTGTTGCCTTCTGACACCGTCCAGGTTTACACTCAATTATGCATCTGGGGTGATGCTTGTTCCCCGTGTCAGGAGCTCCTTTCAGCCGCTGTCAGGGACAGGAACGATGGCTGTACACAGTCAGTGGAAATTCCATCACTTGGCCCGGACATACGACCAACCGTGACAGCGGGGGGGGGGGGTGGAGGGGTGGGCAACAAACTATACCCATCTCAGGGGACCAAATGCCGTTCATAAATCCATACGCGATCGGAGTCACAGCCGCTACAGTTCTCACTGTTGCTTTAGCAAGGAACTGTAGATAAAAGGTGATCCCTGGTGTGGTCCCTGGTTCTGGACTCCCCCAACATCGGGAACATGTTTCCACAGAGTCTTTTACCCAGAGTCGGGATATCAAGAACCAAGGGACATAGGCTTAAGGTAGAAACATAGAAACATAGAAAATAGGTGCAGGAGGAGGCCATTCGGCCCTTCGAGCCTGCAACGCCATTCAATATGATCATGGCTGATCATCCAACTCAGTATCCTGTACCTGCCTTCTCTCCATACCCCCTGATCCCTTTAGCCACAAGGGCCACATCTAACTCCCTCTTAAATATAGCCAATGAACTGGCCTCAACTACCTTCTGTGGCAGAGAATTCCACAGATTCACCACTCTCTGTGTGAAAAATGATTTTCTCATCTCGGTCCTAAAAGACTTCCCCCTTATCCTTAAACTGTGACCCCTTGTTCTGGACTTCCCCAACATCGGGAATAATCTTCCTGCATCTAGCCTGTCCAACCCCTTAAGAATTTTGTAAGTTTCTGTAAGATCCACCCTCAATCTTCTAAATTCTAGCGAGTACAAGCCGAGTCTATCCAGTCTTTCTTCATATGAAAGTCCTGACATCCCAGGAATCAGTCTGGTGAACATCTCAGGGGGCCAAATGCCGTTCATAAATCCATAAGCGATCGGAGTCACAGCCGCTACAGTTCTTACCAGAAGGCAGTGTAGATAAAAGGTGATGATTCAACGCATGGAAGAGGCCAGGGACAGATTATTTGAACCACTAAATAACCACAGTCTGAAGAAGGGTTTCGGCCCGAAACGTTGCCTATTTCCTTCGCTCCATAGATGCTGCTGCACCCACTGAGTTTCTCCAGCATTTTTGTCCACCTTCGATTTTCCAGCATCTGCAGTTCCTTCTTAAACACTAATTAACATTGGTGGGTGGAGAGGAACTGCAAAATGCTGGTTTCACAAGTGAGGGAGGAGAGTTTGGGAACAATGAGTCCACTCGACCAGGTTCATAAGTTCACAAATGATAGGGGCAGAATTAGGCCATTCGGCCCATCGAGTGTACTCTGCCATTCAATCATGGCTGATCTATCTCTCCCTCCTAACCCCATTCTCCTGCCTTCTCCCCATAACCCCTGGCACCCGTACTAATCAAGAATCTATCGATCTCTGCCTTAAATATATCAATTGACTTGGCCTCCACAGCCTTCCACAGATTCACCACTCTCTGACTAAAGATATTTCTGCCCGTCTCCTGTCTAAAGGAACATCCTTTAATTCTGAGGCTGTGACCATTCGGAGGGAGGGAGATAGGTTGAAGGTGAGATTGTTGTGTTGGAAGTGAAGACTATTTATTAGGAGTGGCAAGAAAACCCACGTTTTTTATTTTGAAAGATTCAGTGAGGAATTATCAAAGGAATAGCAGATCTGATGAAGAGGGCGTTATTGACTGGTGGGCGGAGTAAGAGACAAAGAGTAGCGGTGAAATTCAAGGGCAGTTTCTTCCCAGCTACAAGGTTAATTCCCGGGATGGCGGGACTGTCATATGCTGAGAGAATGGAGCGGCTGGGCTTGTACACTCTGGAGTTTAGAAGGATGAGAGGAGATTGTTAAGGGCTTGGACACGCTAGAGGCAGGAAACATGTTCCCGATGTTGGGGGAGTCCAGAACCAGGGACCACACAGTTTAAGAATAAGGGGTAAGCCATTTAGAACAGAGACAAGGAAACACTTTTTCTCACAGAGAGTGGTGAGTCTGTGGAATTCTCTGCCTCAGGGGGCAGGGGAGGAAGGTTTTCTGGATGCTTTCAAGAGAGAGCTAGATAGGGCTCTTAAAAATAGCGGAGTCAGGGGATATGGGGAGAAGGCAGGAACGGGGTACTGATTGGGGATGATCAGCCATGATCACATTGAATGGCTGAATGGCTCGAAAGGCCGAATGGCCTACTCCTGCATCTATTGTCTATTGTCTATTGTCTACTGTCAGGTAACTGAACCATCCTCTCATCAACTAGAGAGCGGTCCTGAAACAGACTTGGTAAATTGTCCCTAGTGTGTGTAGTATAGTGTTAAGAGCCTGTCCCACTTACGCGATCTTTACAGGCGACTGCCGGCACTCGTCATAGGTTGCCGAAATTTTCAACATGTTGAAAATTCAGCGGCGACCAGAAAGACACTACGACTCTTTGGAGACCTCTCAAGACCATAGGAGACCTCCCACGACCAAAGAGTTGTAGTATCTTTCTGGTCGCCGCTGAATTTTCAACATGTTGAAAATTTCGGCGACCTATCGCGGGTGCCGGCAGTCGCCTGTAAAGGTCGCGTAAGTGGGACAGGCCTTTTAGTGTGCGCGGATCGCTGGTCTGCACGGACTCGGTGGGCCGAAGGGCCTGTTTCCGCGGCGTATCTTTAAACTAAACTAAACTAAACTAAACTACATGATTTACATCGGGGAGACTAAGCGGAGGTTGGGCGATCGTTTCGCCGAACACCTCCGCTCAGTCCGCAATAACCTACCTGAACTCCCGGTGGCTCAGCAATTCAACTCCCCCTCCCATTCCCAATCCGACCTCTCTGTCCTGGGTCTCCTCCATTGCCAGAGTGAGCAACAGCGGAAATTGGAGGAACAGCACCTCATATTCCGTCTGGGGACCTTGCGTCCGGATGGCATTAACATTGAATTCTCCCAATTTTGCTAGCCCTTGCTGTCTCCTCCCCTCCCTTAACCCTCTAGCTGTCTCCTCCCACCCTCCCATCCGCCCGCCCTCGGGCTCCTCCTCCTCCTCCCCTTTTCCTTCCTTCTCCCCCCCCCCACCACCCATCAGTCTGAAGAAGGGTTTCGGCCCGAAACGTCGCCTATTTCCTTCGCTCCATAGATGCTGCTGCACCCGCTGAGTTTCCCCAGCAATTTTGTGTACCCTAAACTAAACTGACTGCTGGTTTAAACCGAAGCTGGACCCAAAATGCCGGAGTTGAGACCCTTCGCTCAGACCCTGAAGAAGGGTCTCGACCAGAAACATCACCCATTCCTTCTCTCCAGAGATGCTGCCTGTCTCACTGAGTTACTCCAGCATTTTTTGTCTATACACAAAACCGACTGTTTTGTTGTCTCTTGTAGCGAACTCGTTGCACTGACTGTGTGCCTTGTTCTCGGCTTGGAATCTGCTTGGCCTATTTACATTGATCTGTTTTTCATTGACGCTGATCCCAAAGCCATACCACGCTTCTCAGGGGAACACAGGACTCTCCGTGCAACCAGTGCGGATGACATCTCGTGAGAGCCTTCCATGAATGGAAGAAAGACTTCCATTTATGCGCTGCCTTCCATGAGATCAACATAGCCCAAAGGACTTTTCCATCAATTAATTGATTCGTTAGTGAAGCGGTTGTAACCAAAGATCTTATAGCGGAGCAAGGATTGCATTTTCATTTATAGTATAAATACATAATAAGGGAATAACGTTTGATGCAAAGTAAAGCCAGCAAAATCCCATCAAGGATAATCCGTGGGTCACCAATGAGGTAGATAGTAGTTCAGGACCACTCTCTAGCTGTGGTAGGATGATTCAGTTGCCTGATAACAGCTGGGAAGAAACTGTCCCTGAATCTGGAGGTGTGTGTTTTCACACTTCTGTACTTGCCCGATGGGAGAGGGGAGAAGAGGGAGTGGCCAGGGTGTGACTGGTCCTTGATTATGCTGCTGGCCTTGCCGGAGCAACGTGAGGTGTAGATGGAGTCAATGGAAGGGAGGTTGGTTTGTGTGATGGTCTGGGAATGCGTCGATAATTCTCCCTCTCCGCCTTCCTATCATCCTTACACACTGCACCTTCAACAAAGATCGACACAAAATGCTGGAGTAACTCAGTGGGACAGGCAGCATCTCTGGAGAGGAGGAATAGGTGACGTTTCGGGTCGAGACCCTTCTTCAGACTGAGAGTCAGGGAAAAGGGAAACCTCTTCAGTTTAAACCCTGTATTTGCAGTTCCTTCCTGCACCTGCAACAAAGCCTTTGGTCAAAGATAGACACAAGATGCTGGAGTAACTCAGCGGGACAGGCAGCATCTCTGGAGAGAAGGGATGGATGACGGTCCGGATAAAGACCCTCTTTCATGCTGCCTGTCCCGCTGAGAATCCAGCATTTTGTGTCGATCTTCAATTTAAACCAGCATCTGCAGTTCTTTCCTACACAGAAAGTCTTTGGTCAGTTGCCCGAATAATTAAATGGGGGGGATGTTGGTTTTACGTTTTACTTAATAACCCTCCTGTGTAATGATTTGAAATGTTTACTCCTCTAAAGACAAGGCAAAAAAAAGGCATGCTGTTACTATGTCTGAAGAAGGGTCTCAACCCGAAACGTCGCCTATTTCCTTCGCTCCATAGATGCTGCCTCACCCGCTGAGTTTCTCCAGCATTTTTGTCTACCTTCGATTTTCCAGCATCTGCAGTTCCTTCCTAAACATGCTGTTATTATTTTCTATTTCCAGCACAACCTGTATTTGGTTAATTCCATTAAATGCCTCAAGGTCCCTCGAAGGCGTGCTGTCAAACGTAATTCCCATCAAAGATCCATCAGCAAACGTTGTATGTGCATGTATGTGTATATGCACACTGGACTTTTTTTTTTAACCGTTTATTGTTTACAGCGTACTAGGTTCTTTGTTCTATCTGGGACACCTGACAATAAAACACTCTTGACTCCTGAAAGTGAAGGTAGACACAAAATGCTGGAGTAACTCAGCGGGACAGGCAGCATCTCTGGAGAGAAGGAATGGGTGACGTTTCGGTTCGAGACCCTTCTTCAGACTGAGAGTCAAGGGAGAGGGAGACTGGAGATATGCAAGGGTGGAACCGACCATTCCCTCCACAGATGTTGTCTGATTGGGTTCCTCCAGCACTTTGTGTTTTACACAATCTTATTTTCAGACACACAATGAATTCTAACACACACACACACGCCCACGCCCACCCACACACACACATATACACACACACGCAGGGCCACACACACATGCACGCACGCCCATCCACACACACACATATACACACACACACACGCCCACCCACACACACACATACGCAATGCCCACACACATGCACACACGCACATGTATATGACATGCACTTGCACACACACAAAGATATACACATCGATTTGCATATGCACACGGTCACGCGAGCTTCCATATACACACAATCACACACAAACACAGCCTCACAGTGCCCAGCATCCCAGTTCGATCCCCATCTCGGGTGTTGTCTATGTGGAGTTTGCACGTTGTCCCTTTGACCGCCTGCGTTATCTCCTGGTGCCTCCGGTTTCCTCCCACATCCCAAAGATGTGCAGGTTTGTAGGTTAATTGGCCCTATGTAAATTGCTGCTAGTGTGTCGGGAGTGGATGAGAGAGTGGGATAACATAGAACTAGTGTGAATGGGTCGGTGTGGTCAATAGGCTAAAGGGCTCTTGAAAAAAACTTTTAACAAATCACTTAACGCACCTTACGAACTTCCAAGTCGCATCACAACTTGGGCTTAGACCATTAGATACAACACGGAAAGGCCCTTCGGCCCAGCGAGTCCATGCTGACCCGTTGACACGAGTTCCATGCTATTCCACATTCCCTACCTACATGGGTCAATTTACAGAGGCTGATAGGCCTACGAACCCGCACGTCTTCGAGGATTGTGGGAGGAAACCGGAGCACCCGGTGAAAGCCCACGCGGTCACGGGGAGGAACGTGCAAACTCCGTCCAGACAGCACCCGAGGCGAGGATCGAACCTGGGTCTCCGGCGCGGTGAGAATGAGGCATGGTGGTGCAGCAGGCTTGCTTTGATGGCCAAATGGGGACGTTATTCCAGGAAGGAAATGGTTCTTCCTGCAATCACTGTGTTGTGTGCAGCTGGAAAGAGATTCCAGTAAACTGACTCAGCAATAAGGCAATTACATAAGCAGCCCTCCCATTCATGTGTGGTAGGACATGCCTGGATCTAGGCCAGCCCTGGACATTATACAACACCAATTAACTGTTTCGCCATCCCACGGCACCTTTTCCAAAAGTTACCCAGCAATTCTTTACTTTAGACTTCAGAGAAACAGCGTGGAAACAGGCCCTTCGGCCCACTGAGTCCACGCTGACCAGCGATCTATACTATCCCACACACACTAGGGACACTTGGTGAAGCCAATTAACCTACAAACCTGTACGTCTTTGGAGTGTGGGAGGAAACCGGAGCGCCCGGAGAAAACCCCACGCAGGTCACGGGGAGAACGTACAAACTCCGTACCGGCAGCACCCGTAGTCGGGATCGAACCCGGGTTGGTCTCTGGCGCTGTGAGGCAGCAACTCTACCGCTGCACCACCCCGGTCCTTGAGCCATCCCTCCACAGTTTGAATCTGCCCTTTGCTCATTTCAGCAGACGGATTGTGTAACTAATCAGATAATAGTTGCTTAATTTCCGAGCGGTTCTGTTCTCACGGGATGGCGTGAGTCAGCCCTGGCCGGCGAGTTGCCGACACGACAGCCTGCTGTAGTTTGTGGATTGAGCAGAGAAGAACTGAGAAAAAGATGCTGGTTTATACTGAAGACAGGCACAAAACACTTCAGTGACTCAGCGGGACAGGCAGCATCTCTGGAGAAAAGGAATTGATGAAGTTTCGGGTCGAGACCCTTCTTCAGGCTTCAGTAGTTTGAGGAGTAGTTTGGCAACAAATGGTTAATCATTGAGAAGAAATCTAGCGCACCAACACATTCCCACATTTGATGATCATTAATAGATCACCAGAGACATCAGTCATAGATTGTATGCTGCCTGGTCTTTATAGAATCTACAGCATGGAAACAGGCCCTTCAGCCCACCGTGTCCATGCTGACCTATATGCCCCATCTAAGCTAGTCCCACCTACCCTATCTGTATTTATTTTTAATTTTTAATTTTATTTATATAGCGCCTTTCTAATACTCAAGGCGCTTTACATCGCATTATTTATTCACTCCTCAGTCACACTTGGTGGTGGTGAGCTACTTCTGTAGCCACAGCTGCCCTGGGGCAGACTGACGGAAGCGTGGCTGCTAATCTGCGCCTACGGCCCCTCCGACCACCACCAATCACTCACATACACTCACACACATTCACACACAGGCAAAGGTGGGTGAAGTGTCTTGCCCAAGGACACAACGACAGTATGCACTCCAAGCGGGATTCGAACCGGCTACCATCCGGTCGCCAGCCGAACACTTAGCCCATTGTGCCATCTGTCATCCCTAAAGTCCCCATAGTCGTTCTCTATGATTATCCTCCTGTGCTCCAAGGATTGAAGTGGTAAGGTGCAGGGCGGCATGGTGCTAGAGACACTGCCTCACAGCGCCAGAGTCCCAGGTTCAATCCTGACCACGGGTGCTGCCTGTATGGTGCTGTGAGGCAGCAACTCTCCTGTCGCAGTTATCACATATTCTGCTTGCACTTCAGGTCGGACTATCTTTGATCGGACTTTACCTTCCACTAAACACTATTCACATTATTCCCTTCATCATGTATCTGTACACTGTGGACGGCTCGATTGAAATGATGTATAGTCTTTCCGCTGACTGGTTAGCTCGCAACCCAAACAGCTTTTCACTGTCCCTCGGTTCACCTGACAATAAACTCTCAACTCAGTATAAACATTGAATTCTCCAATTTTAAGTAATATACCCCCTATCCCCCCTCTCTTTCCTGGTGTGCACCCATTTCTCCCACTATCCCACCCCCTCTTTCCCAGCCCCCACTCCGTCTGACCCCTTCCTCCCATATCGCTCCCTCTGGCTTTCCATTTCACTCCTCCTCTTCTGTCCCTATCTGGACCCCTTTTGTCTCCTTTAGACCTCCAGCCACTGAGGGGCACTTAGGCAAGGCAAGGCAAGGCAACTTTATTTATATAGCACATTTCATACACGAGGCAGACTCAAAGTGCTTCACATAAAGACATGTCATACAATAAATGAAATAATAAAATGAAATAAAATAGAAGAACTAAAAAAAAAGAAAAGCAAAATTAAAAATGCATTATAAAAAGTGCAAAAGTTAAAAGTGCAATGTAGTTAAGATTTAGCTGAAAGCTAAAGTAAACATAAAAGTTTTCAGCCTTATTTTAAAAGTGGTCAAAGTTGAGGCAAGTCTTAAATCTTCAGGAAGTTTATTCCAGCTATTTGTTGCATAGTAACTAAATCCTGCTTTCCCATGTTTTGTATTTACTCTGGGAATCACTAGCAGATTGGTTTCAGAAGATCTTAGCGGTCTAGAAGGCTTATATAGTGGAAGCATGTCAGTGATATACTTTGGCCCTAAACCATGTAGTGATTTATAGGTGAGCAGCAGGATTTTAAAATCAATTCTCTGACATACAGGGAGCCAATGTAAGGATTTAAGAATTGGTGTAATGTGTTCAAACTTACTCCACCCATCTGCCAAAGAAACCACCCCCTGAACTGTATCCACCTATCACTCGCCAGACATTGTCCAGCCCCCACTTCTTTACCAGCTTTCTCCCCCTCCCCCATGCTTTGAGCCGGGACCCTTCCTCAGACTGATTGCACTACAATCATCCTACCAGTAGTTAGTCCTCATTGGAGACCCCTTGGACTATCTTTGATCGGACTTTACTGGACTTTACTTTGCACTAGATGTTATTTACATTATCATGTATCTGTACACTGTGGACGGCTCGATTGAAATCATCTATAGACTTTTCACTAATTGCACCACAATCAGTCTGAAGATTGTCAGGGGTTGTTGGGAGAAGGCAGGAGAATGGGGTTAGGGGGGAGAGATAGATCAGCCGTGATTGAATGGTGGAGTAGACTTGAGTGATCTCCTGGACAAGTGTCGATCGCCTGGATTGGGGTCGGAGAGGAATTTCCCGGATTTTTTTCCCGAATTGGACCTGGGTTTTTATCCGGTTTTTTGCCTCTCCCAGGAGATCACGCGGTTCTTGGGGTGGAGAGGGGAGATAGCGGTATAAAGGGGAGGGTAGTGTCTTGTGTTCTGTGTCTTGTGTCTACTGTTTGTGGGTAAGGGTGTCTGTTTAGTGTTCAGCCATGAGCGAATGGCGGTGCGGGCTCGACGGACCTGGTGGTCTACTCTCGCACCTACTTTCTATGATTCTATGATTCTATGATGGGCCCATTGGCCTAATTCTGCTCCTATCACTTATGACCTTATGACCTAAGATGGGTCCCGACCTGAGACGTCGTCTGTCCATTCCCTCCGCAGATGCTGCCTGACCCGCCGAGTTCTTCCAGAGCTGTGCGACTTGCACAAGCCAAGCCTCTGTTGATTGTGAGTGAGACTGAGCCAAAACGTGTTTGTGACCAGCCTTGTGCCAAGTGCTCTGTTTGTCAGCATTCCTGACCCATTATCTAATTGTAGACTGAAAAAACAAAGTGAAGCATTAGTTTCCTCTGTATGAGTTGATTGTTTCAAATGAAGTTAAATGGTGCGTATGAAAGTTTCTGGGATATGGCAAGTGCGATCAAAGCTGTTGCTTTATAAGACCAATTACCAATGTAACTGTCCAGTAATTCCCTTCAGATCACGGGGTTACGTAACTAAGTGTGGAAACGAGGAACTGCAGCAAAGAAAGACACAAAGTGCTGGAGTAACTCAGTACCTCAGGCAGCCTCGAGAGGAATACAACGTGGGGAACTGTGGAACCGGTAAAGCGACTAGGGTGGAGGACAGGGGCAAAGAAGGAGGGGAGAGGGGAGTCAGTAGAAGTTACTTGAAATTAGAGAACACAATGTTCATATCAAAGATAGACACAAAATGCTGGAGTAACTCAGCGGGTCAGACCGGCAGCGTGGGTTTTCTCCGAGTTATTCTGTTTTATCTCAGACTCCAAAGACATACAGATTTGCAGGCTAATTGACTAGGTGTAAATGTAAATTGTTCCTAGTGTGTCGGATTGTGCTAGTGTGCAGGGTTGCTGGTTAGTGGGCCGAAGGGCCTGACTCAAGTAATCTAAAATCCAGCCAACAGTTGCGTGCTTGATTTCTACACAAGTAGCAAGTTGACCACATTGCCAAGGATCTTATGCAATCAGATCGATTCCCCGTCAAGGGTCCAATTGTGCCAGGGAATGAAGGCAGCGGTGAGAGCCACAGCCCTATACACGTTCTGGAGCTCCATGCTCTGATGCCTCACACTTGGCAGCTGCTCTGTGCTCAACCACACGGTAGCAGGGGAAACATTACGTTTCCTCTCCATGTCTTTGGCAAATAAAAAGTTATACCAGAACATGTCCAGGGGTCAAGAGTCAAGTGTGAAGAGTGTGAAGAGCGGTGCAGGCTCGAAGGGCCGAATGGCCTACTCCTGCACCTAATTTCTATGTTTATTTTCATATGTCCCGAAATGGAGCAATGAAATGATTGGTTGCAGCAGCAAAGTAGATGTGTAAACATGGTACTCTGTAAAGACAAATAGAATTATCAGTCTGAAGAAGGGTTTCAGCCCGAAACGTTGCCTATTTCCTTCGCTCCATAGATGCTGCTGCACCCGCTGAATTTCTCCAGCATTTTTGTCTACCTTCGATTTTCCAGCATCTGCAGTTCCTTCTTAAACAATAAAGAACCCACGTTCACTATGTTATTATATTATAAAATAAAATAAAATAAAATAACATAGTTAACTTTCTCTGGTTCTTTATTGTGGTGTTTACACCAATATATATTGTAATATAATATAACATAATATAATATAACATAATATAATATAATTTTATTTTTTTTAATATTTTATTTTATTAGAAGTAAGTACAGTCATATGGGACCAAAGTGCCTAATATATATTTTCATAATACATTTTATGTACAACTTCTTTTTTTTTTTTTGTTACATTGAAAAAAATTAGAATAAGAAAAAGAAGTTAGATAGTAAAGGATAGAAAGATATGAAATATATAGTGTGTGAAAAAAGAAAACGAGTAAATGAAGAAAGTTGAGAGGGAAAATAGAGAAAATAAAATAAAATAAAAAAGAAAAGGAGATCATTATTTATAATCTTGACCAACCCTCGTCCAGTCCATAATATAATATAATATAATTTAATATAATATAATATAATATAATATAATATAATACATGGATAATATAATATAATATAATATAATATAATATAATATAATATAATATAACATGATATAATATAACATGACGTAATATAATATAACATAATATAATATAATATAATATAATATAATATAATATAAATATAAGATAAGATATAATATAATATAATAAATATAATATATAATAATCTAATATAATATAAATATAATATAATATAATATAATATAATATAATATAATATGATATAATATAATATAATATAATATAATATAATATGATATAATATAATGAACTTTCTTTGGTTCTTTGGTTATTTTAAATATAAAATATGGTTTATTTACACCAGTGATTCCCAACCTGGGGCCAACCATGGCAAATTTCAGGGGGGGCCACAGAAGAATTTGGGGATTTAGGGGGCCACAGGTTCAATGAAGGTTGGCCACTTTTTTCCGCTAATAATGTCAGGGGGGGGGGGGGGGGACAAAAAAATTAAAGATCCCAAGGGGGCCATGAACTAAAAAAGGTTGGGAACTACTGATTTCCACCATAAAAATAACAATATAATATAATATAATATAATATAATATAATATAATATAATATATACTATAATATAATATAATATATACTATAATATAATATATACTATAATATAATATAATATAATATACTAAACTTTCGTTGCACCTTTCTTGGAACTTTCTTGTTATTCCTTGCATAATATAAAAATATTATTATATAAAATATAACGTATATAATATATAATCATATTTTTATATTATGCAAGGAATAAGAAGAAAGTTCAAAGAAAGGTGCAACAAAAGTTTAATATACATTGTATATTAAATTAATTTTCTATTATATTATAAAATTATATAATATGATTATATATATAATAAAATGTATATAATATATATATAATCATATTATATAATTTTATAATATAATAGAATTTTAATTTTTAATATACAATGTATATCAAATATAATTATTTTAATGTAATGTCTGCGTACATACAGTACCCATAGTCAGGATCGAACCCACATCTCTGGCGCTGTAAGACATCCACTCTACCGCTGCGCTGCTGAGCCGCTGTGCCAGCGCCGGGTAGTGGCGTTTAAGAGAAAGAAGTCCTTCCGGAAGGTTTAATAAGGTCGTGCTTAGGATCAAGCAGCACGTCCAGTGTTAAGATAGTGTGTAGTTGTGATGTGTACCACAACAATGGAACAATGGAATGTTTTAAAGACCCAGTGACACAATAGCACAACAAATAAATAAAGAATAATCAATAACATGATGTTAATAATCACAATGACTGTGTAACTGGCCCATAACAGTGAAATATCTTACTCAGAGAGTGGTGGGTGCCTGGTACGTGCTGCCAGGGGCTGTGGTGGAGGCAGATATGGTAGTGGTGTTTAAGAGGCTTTCAGATGGGCATTTGGATATGCAGGGGGTATGGAGGGAGATGAATCACGTGCAGGCAGAGGAGGTTAGTTTAACTTGGGATCATGTTCGGCACGGACATTGTGGGCCGAAGGGCCTGTTCCTGTGCTGTACTGTCCTATGTTCTAGTTCTTCAGCCCCCCACTCTAATTCTGCCCCTCCCCCTTCATTCAGCTCCCCATCCTCCCCTCGTCTCGGCCCCTGCGCCCCCTCCTGTCCTTGACCAATTGCCGCACCCCCTCCCGTGACCCGTACTTGCCCTGCGGATGAATTTCCTTCATGTAGGTTCATGAACGAGCTGCTGATGGCTTCCCTTCTATTATTCATGTCTACAAGAAGCCCATGGCCCTGCCGACTGATAAATTATAACAATGTGCTCTTAGACTAATTCCTTCCTAGCCTGGGTTGAAAAGAATCAAAAGATCCCCCCGTTCCAATAACACCTATTTGAATTTTGTACCTGTATTCTGTTTCAGATTAATCTTGTAGCTGGAGGAGGTTGATTACTATGTTCAACAGATCCATCAAGGTTCTGTCATGTGATCCTTTGTCTCCGACCCCATCATTTTCCATCTCCAATCTCCACTAGAGTTGCTGCCTCGCAGCGCCAGAGCTGCCCGTTCGATCCTCACCTCGGGTGCTGTCTGTGCGGAGTTTGCACGTTCTCCCTGTGACCGAGTGGGTTTTCGTTGGTTTCCTCCCACATCCCAAAGACGTGCGGGTTTGTAGGTTAAATCAAAGATCTTATAGCTCCGCTATAGGATCTTTGGGTTAAATGGCCCTCTGTCAATTGCCCCTAGGGTGTGGAAGGGAAAGTGGGATAGCATAGAACTAGTGTGAATGGGCGATCGATGGTCGGTGTGGACTCGGTGCGGTGAAGGACCTGTTTCCATGCTGTATCTCTAAACTAAACTAAACTAAACTAAACTAAACTAAACTAAACTAAACTAAACTAAACTAAACTAAACTAAACTAAACTAAACTAAACTAAACTAAACTAAACTAAACTAAACTAAACTAAACTAAACTAAACTAAACTAAACTTAAACTGTGGGAACATTGTAAATTATTGATTTAACTTATCCCACCTCATCATTCATTTTTCTCCTATATGTCCACAGAGCTAAAATTCAAACACAACTTATCGACACAAGGAACTGTAGATGCTGGTTTACAAAAAAACGTAGAGTGCTGGAGTATTTCAGCAGGTCGGGCAGCATCAGGTCTGAAGAAGGTTGAAATGTCACCTATCCATGTTCTCCAGAGATGCTGCCTGACCCGCTGAGTTACTCCAGCACTTTGAGTCAAAGGCCAGAGATGCTGCCTGACCCGCTGAGTTACTCCAGCACTTTGAGTCAAAGGCCAGAGATGCTGCCTGACCCGCTGAGTTACTCCAGCACTTTGTGCCTTTTCCAAATTAGCAAGGATTAAAAATGAATAATTTATTCATTAAAATGTAAATTCATCCTGTGGCGACTCGACTGTCCGAAACAGTTTTTTTAATGAATTCATTGTCTGTGGCGGAAAGATTAATGAATGCTTTGGTTGTTTCATGGATAAGGAGCCACGTTGGGAGAACATTGAGGGAAATCCTGGAACAGGAGATACTGGATGACATGTGCAGGAAGGAACTGCAGATGCTGGTTTACACCGAAGATAGACACAGAATGCTGGAGTAACAGCGGGACAGGCAGCATCTCTGCATTGAAGAAGGGTCTCGATCCGAACGTCACCCATGTTTTCTATCCAGAGATGCTGAGACTCCAGCATTTTGTGTCTGTCTTTGTAGATACTGGACGCTTTCTTGAGGCAGCGTCTCCTGTCGATGTCTTCAATGGTGGGGAGGTCAGTAGCCGTGAGGGACCAGTGTGTACAACATTCTGCAGCATCCTGTATTCTAGAGTGTTCATGTTACTGTACGTGAGTGACCACGATGCTGTCAGTGTCACCTCCATTGTACACCTGCAGCAGTGTGACATACAACAACACGCTGAATCTAACCATGCATCAGCACACTCACCAACATGCCCCGACACACGTGCATCAACACACATGCACTGGCACGCATATACTAGCACACGCTTGCACATGCTAGTGAACACACACATGTTGACCAACGCCTGTCTATACATGTAAACCACAACCAGTAGACACACGCGTACACACACACACAAACACGTACACATATATACACACGCAGATACACTTGCACACACACACACACACATAAACACACACACTCACACCAACAGACACACGATATACATACACTTACACGCACACACATAAACACACACACTCACACATGCACACACACACAGACACAGAGACACACACACATTTAGACATGGACACACACAAACAAACACACACACACGTACACACATACAGACACTGAGATACACACGCACACACACACACACATATAGACATGGACACACACACACACACACACACACACACACACACACACACACACGCACGCACGCACACACACACTCACACACGCACACACACACAACACACACACAACACACACACACACACACACACACACACACACACATATAGACATGGACACACACACACACACACACACACACACACACACACACACACACACACACACACACACAACACACACAAAAAACACACACACAAAACAACACACACACACCCACACACACACACACACACACACACACACACACACACAAACACACACACACACAACACACACACAACACACACACACACATACAGTGACACATGAGGTTTATGTTGAGGTTCCTGTCCCGGTGCTATCTCCCACAAACACACACCCTCTCCCTCTCTCTCTCTCTCACACACACACACAGGTAGATAGTCATGAATACACGTACACCTCACACTGCACAAACAGGTCTGATGGGTGGTGAATGCGGGAAGTCATTAAGCTGCTGGCAGAGTGCCTGCCCCCTGATCCACACACATGCACTCACTGCTCCACCCTCCAACGCAACCATCGGTATCAGCACAGAGATCATAGGGCAACCTGGGTCCACCTGCCCAATGTCAACACACACACACACACACACACACACACACACACACACACACACACACACACACACACACACACACACACACACACACACACACACACACACACACACACACACACACACACACACACACACACACACACACACACACACACACACACACACACACACACACACACACACACACACACACAGACACTGAGTCCAGCGATCACCCCACACACAACTAGGGACAATATTACATCTCACTGAAGCCATTTAATCTACAAACCTGTACATCTTTAGAGTGTGGGAGGAAATCAGAACATCTGAAGAAAACCCATGTGGTCACAGGGAGACCGTACAAACTCCGTACAGACAGCGCCTGTGGCCAGGATTGAACCTGTGTCTCTGGTGCTGTAAGGCAGCAACTCTACTGCTGCGCCACTGTTGTAAGAACATCATTGTTCTGCTTCAGTAGACTCTTGACTCTTGTTTTAATAGTTTTACGCAGAGTGGGGGGGGGTGCCTGGAGCGCGCTGCCAGGGGTGGTGGTGGAGGCAGATGTGATAGTGGTGTTGAGGAGGCTTTCAGATTGGCACATGGATAGGCAGGGCATGGATGGGGTATAGGTCACGTGCAGGCAGAGGAGATCGGTGTCGTGTTCAGCACGGACATTGTGGGGCTGAAGGGCCTGTTCCTTTGCTGTTCTGTTCTATGTTCTTAAACTGAAGTTGCTATGGTAGGGCTTGCAACGTTGACTGATTGATAAATACAGCATGGGAGGAGGCCCTTCGGCCCACCAAGTCCATGCTGACCATCGATCACCCATACACACTGAACTGAACACAACTGAATCTTCATATCACCTACTAGAGAGTGGTCCTGACCTACTATCTACCTCATTGAAGACCCTCGGACTATCTTTAATCGGACTCTACTGTACTTCATCTGCACCAAATCTTATTCCCTTTATCCTGTATCTGTACACTGTGGACGGCTGGATTGTAATCATGTATAGGCTTTCCGCTGACTGGATAGCACGCAACAAAAGGCTTTTCATTGTACTTGGTACAGGCAAATATAAACTAAACTAAACTAGTTCAATGTTCTCCACATTCTCATCCACTCCCTACACACTAGGGGCAATTTACAGAGGGCCAATTGGCCTACAAACCCGCACGTCTTTGGGACGTGGGAGGAAACCGGAACACCCGGAGGAAACCCACGCGGTCACAGGGAGAACGTGCAAACTCCGAACAGGCAGCAAGGTCGGGATCGAACCGGCTGTGAGGCAGCAGCTCTACCCGCTGCGCCAGCGAGCTGGCGTTTGTTCACGAGCCTGCTGGTTGTTGGGAAGAAAGCTGCTGTTGAAGGTCAGAAGCAATAGGAGTAGATTTAGGCCATTCGGCCCATCGAGTCTCTTCTGCCATTCAACCATGGCTGATGTATCTCTCCCTCCAACCTCATTCTCCTGCCTTCTCCCCACACCCGCACTAATCACAAATCTATCTACCTCTGCTTTAAAAATACCCATTGGACTTGGGTAAGGCTGGGTTGTAGCTTCTCAGGAATGGGGTTACCATGAGCCCCGCTCGCTGGGATGCTGTTGGAAGTACAGATGTTATCTCTGCTAATGATGTATAACCAAACATGCAGATATGCCTTGGCAGTGAGACGGTGGCTGCTGTTATCAAACCAGCTTTGTTTATCTGCCATTCAAGCAGAGCCAGGGCGATGGTGTAAGATTAGAAAGTGAACCCTTCCGCTGAGTTCAGCCCAAGTCAGGGTGAACTCACTGACTCTGTCAGGTGTCGTGCATGCTCGCTGGAGCGGACACGGGAACTCTGGAACCTCTGTACGCCCGCCATGGTCACAGCACGGAGACAGATTAGTTCTTTAGTCTTTAGAGATACAGCGCGGAAACAGGCCAGACCGAGCCGACCAGCGATCCCTGTACACTAACACAATCTACACACACGCGGGCATGAAGACACTAGTGTTTAAGGCTCTGTTTGGTAGTTTAGTTTAGTTTAGTTTAGAGATACAACGTGGAAACAGGCCCTTCAGCCCATCGAGTCCGCGCTGACCAGCGATGCCCGCACACGGGATAATTTACTGTAGCCAATTAACCTACAAATTCGCACGCCTTTGGAGTGCGGGAGGAAACTGGAGCACCCGGAGAAAAGAAATAGTTGGTCACGGGAGAACGTGCAAACTCCGCACAGACAGCACCCATAGTCAAGATCGAACCTGGGTCTCTGGCGCTGTAAGGCAGCAACTCTGCCACCGTGCCACCCCATTTCATTCTGCAATAAAAGGGCTCAAAGTGCTGGAGTAACTCAGCGGGCCAGGCAGCATCTCTGGAGATAGACTCAGCGGGTCAGGCAGCATCTCTGGAGAACATGGATGTTTAAAGCGGAGATTGACAGATTTGTGATTAGTTCGGGTGTCAAAAGCTATGGGGAGAAGGCAGGAGAATGGGGTTGAGAGGAAAAGATAGATCAGCCATGGTTGAATGGCGGAGTAGACTCGATGGGCCGAATGGCCTTATTCTGCTTCTATGGCTTATTAATCTTTTATGAACATACGGGTCGGGACCCTTCTTCAAACCTCACCTGTCCACGTTCTCCAGAGATGCTGCCTGACCCGCTGAGTTACTCCAGCACTTTGTCTCTTTTTATGTATTAACCCGCATCTGCAGTTCCTTTTTTCGACCTTATTTCAGGGCAGAGGGAGGTTCACTCTGTGCCTGACCCTGTGCTGTCCCTTCCCTGGGAGTGTGAAGGGACAGGGTGGAGGGAGCCTGGCTTATTCAGTCTGGACTGGATCTTTGGAAGACCGATCCATCCAGAATTCCACGCTGACCTTTCCCCAGAGCCTGCTTTTCCCATTGAGAGTAGGGAAGATTCAAACAAGAGGACACGACTTCAGAATTAAGGGACAGAAGTTTAGGGGTAACATGAGTGGAAACTTCTTTACTCAGAGAGTGGTAGCTGTGTGTGGAATGAGCTTCCAGTGGAAGTGGTGGAGGCAGGTTAGTTTTTATCATTTAAAAATAAATTGGATAGGTATATGGACGGGAAAGGAATGGAGGGTTATGGTCTGAGTGCAGGTAGATGAGACTAGGGGAGAATAATTGTTCGGCACAGACGTGTAGGGCCGTGATGGCCTGTTTCCGTGCTGTAATTGTTATATGGTTATATGGTTACTTCTTACCACTCAGATACTTACTCTGTCCCCTTTCAAATGACCACAACAGGACCTGCCCCGAATGGGCGGAAGGGTCTTGACCTGAAATGGTTCTCTGCCCACTGTCCACGTGGACTGGGGGGGGGGGGTCCCCAAAGCCCCCACCCTAAACCCATCCCTGTCCCCATCCTCAGTCAATATCACGGTGGCGCAGCGGTAGAGTTGCTGCCTCACAGCGCCAGAGACCCGGGTTCCATCCTGACTACGGGTGCTGTCTGTACGGAGTTTGTACATTCTCACCGTGACCCCATGAGTTTCCCCGAGATCTTCAGTTTCCTCCCAAACTCTATAGACGTACAGGTTTATAGGCAAATTGGCTGGTATAAATGTAAATTGTCCCTAGTGTGTGTAGGAAAGTGTTAACAGGGATCGCTGGTCGGTGCGGACTCGGTGGGCCGAAGGGCCTGTTTCCGTGATGTGTCTCTAGATTAAACGAAACCATCTGTGTATTATTGCAGTAAAGGCCCTGTATAGATGTAGCAAGTATGGATGTCATTGTTCCATTGTCAGTACATATGGCAATTACACACTCTTGACTCTAGAATGGAGTATTTGACCTGGAAGGGCTTGGAAACTCTACTAAACTAAACTAAACTAAACTGCACTGGAAACTAAGATCCACAATGGAGTATAAATGTAAAAACTGTCCCTAGTGTGTGTGTAGGATAGTGTTAATGTGCAGGGATCGCTGGTCGGTGCGGACGTGATGGGCCGAAGGGCCTGTTTCCACGCTGTATCTCTAAACTAAACTAAAATAAACTAAAAAGCCTTTGTATTCCCATTCTTTGCCTTCTTCCATTCAGCCAGCTTCTATCCATGCTAGTATCAGCCTCTAATACCATGGCATCTCACCACGTTCAGCATTACTATGTGGGGCACATTATCAAAGTTAAACTGATCTCCTCTGCATGCATGTGATCCATATCCCTCCATTCCCTTCACATCCATCTAAACGCATCTTAAAGCCACTGTTGTATCAACCTCCACCACCAACCCTGGCATCACGTTCCAGGTACCCACCACCCTCAGTGTAAGGAACACATCTTCTGTAAACGTGGCCCCTATCACTCACGCCGTTCCCGTGCCCCTCCAGTGAATGTGGATGAAGTTAGGGACACATACAATACGATACGATCGAACTTTAATCATCCCAGGATGAGAATTGACATCACTCAGGCATCGACTGTCTGGAGAAGGGTCTCGACCCGAAACGTCACCCATTCCTTCTCTCCAGAGATGCTGCCTGTCCCGCCGAGTTACTCCAGCATTTTGTGTCTATCTTCAGTGTAAACCAGCATCTGCAGTTCCATCCTACACACTACACCTTAGTCACAGGCTGCACCTGCACGGCACGGACTCGATGGGCCGAAGCACCTGTTCCCGGGCTGTATCTCTCAAGTCTAAAGTAAGTCTAACAATCCAGGGTCCAGGAATGACAAGCCACAGACTCGGGTACAAAACCCACGATGGAGATACAGAACTGTTAATAAGTTCTGTTAATAAGCTGAACATTAAAAAAAACTAAAAGCAGCATAGTGGAGCAGCAGTACAGCTGCTGCCTCACAGCACCAGAGTCCCGGGTTCGATCCTGGCCTCGGGTGCTGTCTGTGCGGAGTTTGCACGCCCTTCCAGTGACCATGTGGGTTTCCTCCAGGTGATCCGGTTTCCTCCCACAATCCAAAGATGTGCGGGTTTGTAGGTCAATTGGTCTCTGTAAAATTTGCCCCTAGTGGGTAGTGTGTAGATAAGAAAATGGGATAACATTGAAATAGTGTAAACGGGTTGGCGTAGACTCGATGGGCAGAAGGGTTTGTTTTCATGCTGTACCTCTCAATTTATCAATAGTCTTAGCAACAGTGGCCACAGAACTACCAGCCACAAAGAGTCACAAAGTCTATTACTTTTACACTTCAGGAATACTGTGGGGGAACAGGCACTTTGGCCCGCTGAGTCCAGGCCTACCAGCGATCAACCCATACTCTAGTATTATCCTACACACTAGGTACAATTTACACATTACAGAAGCCAATTAACCTACAAATCCGTACGTCTTTGGAATGTGGGAGGAAACCGGAGCACCCGGTGAAAACCCACGCGGTCACAGGGAGAGCGTACAAACTCTGTACAGACAGCACCCGTGGTCAGGATTGAACCTGGGTCTCTGATGCTGTAAGGCAGCAACTCTACTGTTGACCCACCATAGTGACTCGAAACATCATCCATCCTTTTTCTCCAGAGATGCTGCCTGAGTTAATGCAGCACTTTGGATCTATCTTTGCTGTTATCAGACAAGTGAACCATCCTATCACAACTAGACCTCTTTGAGACCCTCGGACTGTCTTTGATCGGATCTTACTGCCTTTATCTTGCACTATTCCCCTTTTCATGTATCTGTACACTGTGGATGGCTTGATTGTAATAATGTATTGTCTTTTCAGCTGACTGGGTTAGCACGCAACAAAAGCTTTTCACTGTACCTCGGTACACGTGACAATAAACTAAACTGAACTAAATTAAACTAATCTTTGGTATAAATCAGCATCTGCAGTTCTTTGTTTCTCCTATTAAATCTTTCCCCTCACATCTTAACCTTGTGTCCTCTGGCTCTTGGTCCCTCTACGCTGGGTAAAAGTGCATTCACCCTCATCATTTTATACACCCTCCATATTAAGATCAGCCTTCATGCTCCTGCCTGGAACCATTTGTGGCCACCTGCTGCCCTCTTGTGGCAGAGTGCAGAATGGCCTGATGGTGAAGTAACAATGTCTTAGTTATAGAAGGAACTGCAGATGCTGGAAAATCGAAGGTAGACAAAAATGCTGGAGAAACTCAGTGGGTGAGGCAGCATCTATGGAGCGAAGGAAATAGGCGACGTTTCGGGGTCGAGACCCTTCTTCAGACTGATCTTATCGTAACTCTATGAGTCTGAATAAGTAGGATCTCAACCCGAAACATCACCTATTCCTTTTCTCCAGAGATGCTGCCTGACCTGCTGAATGCTCCAGCTTTTTGTCTCTGTCTTTGATGATGAAATGATTTTCCTATCGATGAACGTCAAAAGAAAGTGCAAATGTTGGGACCAGAAATAAAAACAGAAGTTGCTGGAAAACTCAGCAGGTCAGACACTGAACTGAATTGTTAGACTGACAGTGGATAAGTGGTTTTGGGGGATTCAGTGGAGATATCTGTGGGGATATCATTTCTGGTATCTCATAGTCACAGAGTTATACAGTGTGAAATCTGGCCCTTCGGCCCAACTTGCCCATACCGGCCAACATGTCCCATCTATACTAGCCCCGCTGCCTGTGTTTGGTCCATATCCCTCTAAACCTGTCCTATTCATGTGCCTGTCTAAATGCTTCTCAAATGTTGGGATAGTCCCCGCCTCAACTACCTCCTCTGGCAGCTTGTTCCATACACCCACCACCCTTTGTGTGAAAAGTTTACCCCTCAGATTCCTATTCAATCTTACCCCCCCTCACTTTAAACCTATGACCTCTGGTTCTCGATTCCCCTACTCTGGGCTAGAGACTCTGTGCATCTCTTGAAGTGTACGTTGGAAGTCATTAATGTTTCAGAACCAAGGGCGGCAAATGTTACAATTAGTCGGGCTGCTGCCTCATAATTCCGGAAATCCGAGTTCAATTCTGACCTCAGGCGCTGTCCGTGTGGAGTTTGCACGATCTCCCCACAACTCACTGAATCTATAACTGAGTTATGAAGTGGGAAATGGAGTTAATGTTTCGGGGCAAAGACTTGACGAGTTTGCAAGTTGGGAACTTGCGACCAGTGTGTAAACATACTGCCTGGTTGGGCAGCACGATGGCGCAGCAGTAGAGTTGCTGCCTCACAGCGCCAGAGACCCGGGTTCGATTCTGACCTCGGGTGCTGTCTGTGTGGAGTTTGCATGTTCTCCCCGTGACCACGTGGGTTTCCTCCGGGTGCTCCGGTTTCCTCCCACATCCCGAAGGTTTGTGCGTCCATTATCCATGTAGTGTGTAGGGAGTGGATGAGAAAATGGGTTAGCATGACTGATGGTCAGCTTGGATGCAGTGGGCTGAATGGCCTGTTTCCATGCTGTGTTTCTAAACAAAACCATGAACGGTGGTTCGGGGAGCTGCTTCAGTTATAAGCTGACAACCCTATGTACTAAAGATGCTGGAGTCACTCAGAGGGACAGGCAGCATCTCTGGAGAGAAGGAATGGGTGACGTTTCGGGTCGAGACCCTTCTTCAGACTGAGAATCAGGGGAAAGAATAATAATAATAATAATGGATGGGATTTATATAGCGCCTTTCTAATACTCAAGGCGCTTTACATCGCATTATTCATTCACTCCTCAGTCACACTCGGTGGTGGTAAGCTACTTCTGTAGCCACAGCTGCCCTGGGGCAAACTGACGGAAGCGTGGCTGCCAATCTGCGCCTACGGCCCCTCCGACCACCACCAATCACTCACACACATTCACACACACATTCACACACAGGCAAAGGTGGGTGAAGTGTCTTGCCCAAGGACACAACGACAGTATGCACTCCAAGCGGGATTCGAACCGGCTACCTTCCGGTTGCCAGCCGAACACTTAGCCCATTGTGCCATCTGTCGTCCCGATGGGAAGCATCAAAGAAGAGAAGCATCACCCATTCCTTCTCTCCAGAGATGCTGCCTGTCCCGCTGAGTTACTCCAGCATTTTGAGTCCATCTTCGGTGTAAACCAGCATCTGCAGTTCCTTCCTACACAAACCCCTGGACCAGGCTGGGTAAGAATGGTGAATTTTACTCCCTAATCACCACGGTTACTGACTTACACGTTTTTTAATCACGAGAATGTATTAATTTTCAAGGCCCCCGCTGGGATGGTGAGAGGTGAACATTTGTCACAAGCCCAGAGCATCTACAAAGCTTGTTCCTCGGTTTGCAGCCACAGAGGCAGCCTGGGGATGTCCACAAGAGGGCAGCAAAGCGCCACAATCCCCGCAGAGTCTGAAGAAGGGTTTCGGCCCGAAACGTTGCCTATTTCCTTTGCTCCATAGATGCTGCTGCACCCGCTGAGTTTCTCCAGCATTTTTGTGTACCCCTGCAGAACACTGATGAGCGATGTCGTGGGGCAAGTGACCCCAGGTGGAACAGTCAGACTAGAGGCCCAGGACCAAGGAGACTAGGACCAAGTGCAGACCCGCTGGGTCTGTTCCCCAACGAGCGGTGGGGGGGGGGGGGGGGGGGGGGGGGGGGGTGCTGTAGGGGCAAGTTTTTTTTAACACAGAAGGCTGTGGGTGCCTGGAACACGCTGCCAGGTGTGGTGGTGGAGGCCGATATGACAGAGGCGTTTAAGAAGCATTTAATGTAGATAGGCACATAGATATGTAGTGAATGCTGGAATATGCATCAGGTAATGCCCCTGTCCCACTTAGGAAACCTGAACGGAAACCTCTGGAGACTTTGCGCCCCACCCAAGGTTTCCGTGCGGTTCCCGGAGGTTGCAGGTGGTTGCCGGAGGTTGCAGGTAGTGGAAGCAGGTAGGGAGACTGACAAAAACCTCCGGGAACCGCACGGAAACCTTGGGTGGGGCGCAAAGTCTCCAGAGGTTTCCGTTTAGGTTTCCTAAAGTGGGACAGGGGCATTAGAGTTTGTCTTGATGTCATGTTCGGCACGGACAATGTGGGCCGAAGGGCCTGTGCCTGTGCTGTACTCTTCTGTCTTCTATGACGGGTGAGGTGCACTAGCTGATTGTCCGTGGGCGCGGCACGGTGGTGCAGCGGTAGAGTTGCTGCCTCACAGCGCCAGAGACCCGGGTTCAATCCTGACTACGGGTGCTGTGTGTACGGAGTTTGTACATTCTCCCCGTGATCTGCGTGGGTTTTCTCCGGGTGCTCCGGTTTCCTCCAACACTGCAAAGACGTCCGGGTTTGTGGGTTAATTGGCTTCTGCAAACTATCTCTCGTGTGTTGGATAGAACTAGTGTACGGGCGATCGCTGGTCAGCACGGACTCGGTGGGCCGAAGGGCCTGTTTCCTCGGTGTATCTTTAAACTAAACTAAACCACCCAACAGAGCCTTGGACTTCAAACCTACCATCGCCAATACTGCCTGTGACACAAGACACTCTCAGAGTTACAGTGGGCTGGTTCTACCCTCTGGCCTGAACCAACCAACTTAGAGCTGGTTCACTCTCTCTAAACCCAACAGCTCTGCTCCATCGCTCTGCAGTGCCACCTTGCACAGCCCCTCTATCAGGACAAGTCTGGTTCAACTTTGCACAGTGCCCCAGGTGAATGGCCAGGTACCAAGGGTAGAGGCTGCAACCTGCCCCAGGGTTAGAAACATGGAAAATAGGTGCAGGAGTAGGTCATTCAGCCCTTCGAGCCTGCAGCACCATTCAATATGATCATGGCTGATCATCCAGAATCAGTACCCCATTCCTGCCTTCTCTCCATATCTCTGGATTCCGTTAGCCCTAAGAACTCTATCTAACTCTCTCTTGAATACATCCAGTGAATTGGCCTCCACTGCCTTCTGTGGCAGAGAATTCCACAGATTCACAACTCTCTGGGTGGGAAAGGTTTTTCCTAATTTCAGTGCAAAATGGCCGACCCCTTATTCTTAAACTGCAGTCCGTCTGTCTTTTCTTTTTTTTTGGCCTGTTAGGTGTATGTTTTTGGTTTCGGTTTTATTTTATTTTTAGCTTTGTATATATGCGGGGGGGGGGATGGGGGGGGGGGGGGCGGGGGGAAACTTTTTAATCTCTTCCCTGCACCGGGGCCTTTTCCCTTTTCCCTGTCGAGTCTCCGTTGTCGTTGGGGCCTAACATCGTGGAGCCGGCGGCCTCCAACCGGAGTCGACCTGGGGCTCCAGTCACGGAGCCTGCGGACTCGCCATCGCGGAGATCGCCGACTTTGGAGCGCAGAGAGCTGTGGTGGCACGCAGCTGCGACCCGACTTCAGAGCTTCAAGGGCTCCGGCCACAGGCCCGGGTGGACGGTAACATCGGGAGCTCGCGGGTCCCTGGTGGGAGACCGCTTTTCGGAGCTCCCACAACGGCAAACTTCTCCCGCCCGAATCGAGTGGTTTAAATCGACCCGGAGCGGGGCCTTACATCGCCCCGCGTGGCTTAAACGGCCGCGGGACTTACCATCGCCTGCCGGGGGCTCTAACACCAAGAGCCTCGATCAGCTCGATGCAGCAGTTTGACTGCGGGGGAAGAATAAAGAACAGAGAACAGGGAAGAGATAAGACCGTTGCCTTCCATCACAGTGAGGAGGTGTTTGGAGATTCAATGTGATGGATGTTTGTGTGGAATTGTGTCAATTGTGTGTTTTAGTTGTTTTGCTGTTATGACTGCAGGAACGTAATCTTGTTTGAGCGTTGTATGTTTAAATGACAATAAACGACATCCTATCTTCTTCTATCTATCTATTAGGTTAGAAATAGACCCAGTCTGAAGAAGGGTCTCGACCCGAAATGTCCCCCATTCCTTCTCTCCAGAGATGCTGCCTGTCCCGCTGAGTTACTCCAGCATTTTGTGTCTATCTTCGGTTTAAACCAGCATCTGCAGTTCTTTCCTGTACATTAGAAAGACCAGGGTTCATTCTTTAGAGGGGAGCCTGCTTCACACAAACCTTCTGCATACGTGTGTGGACAGATTGAATTCATACACTTGAACGACAAAACCAAAATACTTTATTTCAGATTCACCACCGAGGGGGGGGTCAGAAATACAAAATAATCACCCACCCTACTCAGACAGGAATTCACTGTTCCAGGATAATCTATTTACACTGCTTGCCCTGTGAACGCGATGCTTATTTACAATGGATACAGGTGAATGTTTCTCACTGACAGAGCGTTGAAAATACCAAGGTGCAGTCAGCAACGGAACTGCAAATTAAATCCCCAATTAAGTCCCAAAGGGAAGGAACAAACAGGGAAATGGGATCAATTTCGGACAGAAGGCGTCAGACTGGAGCCGTCGTTGTACAGTCGCTGCCTTGCAGCGCCGGGGACCCAGGTTCGATCCTGACCTCGGCCGCTGTCTGGGTGTGTGGAGTTTGCACGTTCTCCCCCCGTGGCCAGCGTGGGTTTCCTCCGGGTGCTCCGGTTCCCCGCCCCACCCCCGCCCCACCTCCCAATGACGGTGGAGTAGACTTGATGGGCCGAATGGTGGTATTCTGCTCCTAGAACCTATGAACTCTGGGTAAAAGGTCATTGGTTTGCCCAATGGATGTAGTCCTTTAGGTCAGAAGTCAGGAGATGAGAATATGAACACTTATTATATCTACAGTTAGGAGTGACAGGGAGAGGGTGCAGGAAGGTCAGTAAGGAGGTCATTGATTGGCGGAAAGAGAAGAGGTGAGATTGGGAACAATGCGTGGACTCAACCGGGGATCATTAGTGATAGGAGCAGAATTAGACCATTCGGCCCATCAAGTCTACTCCGCCATCCAATCATGGCTGATCTATCTCTCCCTCCTAAGAAATGTGCGCAAATTGGGGTTGGGGGAGTGGAAAGGATATTATTTGAAATTGGAGAATTCATTGTTCATACCATTGGGTTTTAGGCTAACCAAGATGTAGGGTCCCAACCCGAATGGTGGTCTGTACTTTGCCTCCAGTGTTTCGGGGGACACAGGCCAAATGCATGCAAATGGGGCTTCCCAAGAATGGCAGCTTGGCCAGCATGGATGAGGTGGACCGAACGACCCGATGTACTGCTCTTTGAGGGCGGCACGATGGCGCAGCGGTAGGGTTGCTGCCTTCCAGCACCAGGGTCCCAGGTTCGATCCCAACTACGGGTGCTTTCTACATGAAGTTTGGACCTTCTCCCCATGACCACGTGGGTTTTCTACGGGTGCTCCGGTTTCCTCCCACACGTGCAGGTTTGTAGGTTACTCAGCTTCGGTAAGTTGTAAATTGTCCCTAGCGTGCAGCATAGGGATGACCGCTGGTCGGTTCGGACTCGGTGGGCCAAAGGGCCTGTATCCGCGCTGTATCTCCCGATAAAGATGCTGCCCGACTCGCTGAGTTTCTCCAGCACTTTGTATTTGCACAAGATTGGAGTCGCTTGCGTTTCCTTCCAGCTGGTCATCTCTTCCCCCACCCCAAACCCTCCCCCCCACCCCTCACCCCTCACCCACCCAATTTGGGGCTTTGTGTCTCCCGTTTGACCGTTTGACCTCCTGCGTCCCATGGTCTTGGTTGGAGATGGAGATGGAGATGGAGGTCACCATTGTGGGGGGGGGTTGTCCATGGGCGACAGGTCCAGCCCTGGGGTGGGTGGTTCACATGTGCCGCTTCATGTGAAGAGCCAGGTGGTCGGAGCGGGAGAAGGCTCGTTCACACAGGTGGCATTGGAAGGGTCGGTGGCCCGTGTGCTTGCGGTAATGGCGGGTCAGCTCATCGGAGCGGGCAAACTTCCATCCACATCCTTCCCAGGTGCAATGGTACGGCTTCTCACCTGCATGGGGGAAAACAAACACACCCACAATGTGTTAAGAGAGAAGGTCCTTTCAACACCACCCTCACCACCTCCAGAGATAGACAGATTCTTGATTAGTAGAAACATAGAAACATAGAAATTAGGTGCAGGAGTAGGCCATTCGGCCCTTCGAGCCTGCACCGCCATTCAATATGATCATGGCTGATCATCCAACTCAGTATCCCGTACCTGCCTTCTATCCATACCATCTGATCCCCTTAGCCACAAGGGCCACATCTAACTCCCTCTTAAATATAGCCAATGAACTGGCCTCGACTACCCTCTGTGGCAGGGAGTTCCAGAGATTCACCACTCTCTGTGTGAAAAAAGTTCTTCTCATCTCGGTTTTAAAGGATTTCCCCCTTATCCTTAAGCTGTGACCCCTTGTCCTGGACTTCCCCAACATCGGGAGCAATCTTCCTGCATCTAGCCTGTCCAACCCCTTAAGAATTTTGTACGTTTCTATAAGATCCCCTCTCAATCTCCTAAATTCTAGAGAGTATAAACCAAGTCTATCCAGTCTTTCTTCATAAGACAGTCCTGACATCCCAGGAATCAGTCTGGTGAACCTTCTCTGCACTCCCTCTATGGCAATAATGTCCTTCCTCAGATTTGGAGACCAAAACTGTACGCAATACTCCAGGTGTGGTCTCACCAAGACCCTGTACAACTGCAGTAGAACCTCCCTGCTCCTATACTCAAATCCTTTTGCTATGAAAGCTAACATACCATTCGCTTTCTTCACTGCCTGCTGCACCTGCATGCCCACTTTCAATGACTGGTGTACCATGACACCCAGGTCTCGCTGCATCTCCCCTTTTCCTAGTCGGCCACCAGGATTCCTGGTGGCCGACTAGTACAGGTGTCAGAGGTTCTGGGGAGAAGTCAGGAGAATGGGGTTAGGAGGGAGATAGATAGAAAACATTATTGCCATAGAGGGAGTACAGAGAAGGTTCACCAGACTGATTCCTGGGATGTCAGGACTTTCATATGAAGAATGACTGGATAGACTCGACTTGTACTCGCTAGAATTTAGAAGATTGAGGGGGAATCTTATAGAAACTTACAGAATTCTTAAGTGGTTGGACAGGCTCGATGCAAGAAGATTGTTCCCGATGTTGGGGAAGTCCAGAACAAGGTCACAGTTTAAGGATAAGGGGGAAATCTTTTAGGACCGAGATGAGAAAAACATTTTTCACACAGATAGTGGTGAATCTGTGGAATTCTCTGCCACAGAAGGTAGTTGAGGCCACAGTTCATTGGCTATATTTAAGAGGGAGTTAGATGTGGCCCTTGTGGCTAAAGGGATCAGGGGGTATGGAGAGAAGGCAGGTACAGGATACTGAGTTGGATGATCAGCCATGATCATATTGAATGGCGGTGCAGGCTCGAAGGGCCGAATGTCCTACTCCTGCACCTATTTTCTATGTTTCTATGTATAAACATAGAAACATAGAAAACAGGAGCAGGAGGAGGCCATTCGGCCCTTCGAGCCAGCACCGCCATTCATTGTGATCATGGCTGATCGTCCCCAATCAATAACCCGTGCCTGCCTTCTCCCCATATCCCTTGATTCCACAAGCCCCTAGAGCTCTATCTAACTCTCTCGTAAATCCATCCAGTGTTTTTGGCCTCCACTGCCCTCTGTGGCAGGGAATTCCACAAATTCACTTGATGGGCTGAATGGCCTAATTCTGCTCCCATCACGTTTGACCTGATGACCCCCTACCCTGGTCAAGTGGACTCATTGTTCCCAAACTCTCCTCTTCTCTTTCCGCCAATCAAGGTCCATCAATGACCACCAGTTACTGAGTTGATGGGCCGAATGGCCTCATTCTACTCCTATTCCTTATGGCCTTAACTGGAGGTGTTTATCTGTATTGAGTTTGTAAGGAGTGTGGGGTGGCACAGCGATAGAGTTACTGCCTCACAGCACCAGAGACCCGGGTTTGTTCCCGACTGCGGGTGCTGTCTGTACGGAGTTTGTACGTTCTCCCTGTGACGGCGTGGGTTTTCTCCGGGTGCTCCGGATTCCTCCCACATTCCGCAGATGTGCAGGTTTTATAGGTTCATTTAGACAATAGACAATAGACAATAGGTGCAGGAGGTTGGTCTTGGCGGGGAGGAGGCTCCTCAAACTGCGGAGCATCCTAAACAATACAGCTCACCCCCTCCATGACACACTGGTCAACCTGAGGAGCACCTTCAGCAACAGACTGGTTCCACCAAGATGCAGCACAGAACGCCACAGGAGATCCTTCTTCCCTGTGGCTATCAAAGTGTACAACTCCTCCCCCTTCTGTCGTGGGGTAGACTGAGACTGACTCCCCCCTCCCCCCCCCTCCCCAATCTTTGCACATCTCTGATCCTTTCCACTTGTCACTTTAATTTCATGTTTCATGTATTTTGTATTTTTATGAGATCAATATCCCTCCTGGGATCAATAAAGTATCGTATCGTAATGTACAATATATTGTATTGTATATTGTATCGTAGTGTCTAAAGTGCTATTGTATCGTATTGCAATACAGCAGGTATCATATTCCTTGTTTGTAGCCACAGGAAGGAAGGATCCTGGTGAATCCTCTCTGTACTCCCGCCAGCCCATTAAGGTCCATCCAGTTACTGAGTTGATGGGCCGAATGGCCTCATTCTACCTGGACCTGCTGCCCATGGACAATGAAGTTGCAATGACCTTACCGTTGTTGCCCTGTGTGTGGGGGGGCGGGGACGGGTTGGGGATAGGGGGGGGGGGAGGGGGGAACGTACCTGTGTGAGTGCGCAGGTGAGCCTTCAGGTGAGAGCTCTTGGTGTACACCTTCCCGCAGCCAGGGTACTCGCAGCCGTGACTGGCCACTCTCTTCCTCGCCCAGGTCTTCCGCGTCCGCTTGTGCTTGGGGTCCTCGCCATCGGCGGGAGACGGCGCCGAGCCCGGGAGCGGGGACGGGGTCAACAAGGTGGCGGCGGCGTGCCCGGGCAAGGGGCTCTTGAGGTTAGACGTACAGAAGTGGATCTGGCCCTGGTACTGGGGTGCAGGCTGCTGCGGGTAGTACGAGGGGTATCGGGACAGCACCTGGTAATTGAGTGGCCCCGGCTGGTGAAGGTGGTGCTGGTGCCGGTAATAGTCGGGCAGCTGGTACTGGGACATCTGCTGGCTCCTCGGGAGCGACCTCAGATCTGCTGGAGATGTTGTCCCCACCTGGGGATAGAACTGGCGGCCAAGGAGGCCCCTCGGTAGCAAGATGGGCTTCTGCTCGGTGTTGGAGGAACTTGGCGCCAGGCGGCCTTGCTTATGGCCACCATCTCCCGTTGGCATTGGCGGGCATGCCCCCAGCTTCTCCAGCAGCGGAGATGAAGGTCCCTGGTCCGCGCTTCCCAGGGTGGTGTAAGTTTTACAGCGTAGGTCAATACCGTTGACCTGGGCGCTTGGTCTCAGCTGACTTGTTTGGACATCCGCGGACATGAGTTCAGCCACCAGGCTGGTGCCCGGAGGGTCCGAGCTGCTCCACTCTGCGGACTGGTGGGCTTCCCTCTTAAATTTGCCGCTGTGGCTGTCCGGTACCTGTGCCAGTGGGTACCTGGGGGGCACGGGCGTGTTGGCGTCATGCTCAGCGCCGGATAGATCCGACAGGAAGAGATCCAGGTCCAATAAGGAACTGAAGTCCTCATCTTCTCGTTTGATCTGGTCGGGTGCAAGAAGGGGCCTGGACCCAACTCCAACTGAGATCCTGCCACTGGTGGCGTTCAGCTTGGTTGAGTTGTCCTCCACTTCCCACCACTGTAACACAAAACGAACAAGACATCAGTTCCATTCCCATCTCCTACGTTGGAACAAACCCCATTAAAACATCCGCTCTCAGTCCCCCAACACACGTACGATACAATAGAACTTTATTCATCCCAGGAGGGAAAATGATCTGCCAACAGTCATAAAAACACAAGATACATGAAAGAGGACACTCTCTCGAACTTCTACAGGTACACAGTAGAGAGCGTGCTGACTGGTTGCATCGTGGCTTGGTTCGGCAACTTGAGCGCCCAGGAGCGGAAAAGTATGCAGAAAGTTGTAAACACTGCCCAGTCCATCATCGGCTCTGACCTCCCCACCATCGAGGGGATCTATCGCAGTCGCTGCCTCAAAAAGGCTGCCAGCATCATCAAAGACCCACACCATCCTGGCCATACACTCATTTCTCCGTTCCCATCAGGTAGAAGGTACAGGAGCCTGAAGTCTGGAACAACCAGGTTCAGGAACAGCTTCTTCCCCACAGCCATCAGGCTGTTAAACTCACCATCAAACAAACTCTGAACTATAAGTCTATTGCACTTTATCTGTTTATTTATTTTGTATATATATGGTCTATGGTATATAGTCACACTGAACTTTTATCTCCTGTTCTGTATTATGTTTACATATTCTGTTGTGCTGCAGCAAGCAAGAATTTCATTGACCTATCTGGGACACGTGACAATGAAACTCTCTTGACTCTTGATGAGTGGAAAGGATTGGGGATGTGCAAAGATTGGGGAGGGGGGGGGGGGGGGAGTCAGTCGACCCCATGACAGAAGGGGAAGGAGTTGTACAGTTTGATAGCCACAGGGAAGAAGGATCTCCTGTGGCGTTCTGTGCTGCATCTTGGTGGAACCAGTCTGTTGCTGAAGGTGCTCCTCAGGTTGACCAGTGTGTGTCATGGAGGGGGTGAGCTGCATTGTCCAAGACGCCCCGCAGTTTGAGAAACATGATCTCCAGACACCATCACCTCTCATCTCTCACCCTATGTGGTCCCATCTCTCCCCTCTCTCCTCCTGCCTCAAGTGAAACCAGTCTTCCTTGAATTGTCCATTCCCAATTCCTATCACTCCAACATGGACGCCCAGGATCCAAGCCATGGAATGCTATTCCGAAACATCACCACCGGGGTGGGAGATTGCAACCTTCACGTGGTCCACCCTGTCTCAAAGAATGCAATCAACCTGGCGTGCACAATCGAATAAGATCAAATAGAACAAGTTGACCTACAACTTTAGACTGTGCACGCCACACGCAAGGAGAAGATGATCACCACCCCTCCACCCTTTAAGACATCGTCCGCGGCTGACCATAGTAGCATTGTTAACATTAGCAGCTCCTATCGGGGATGGGAGTCAATCAGTTCGGTTCAATCACACTTCCGTGAAGCAGACTTGGAATGTGTTACTGCATCAAGTTACTATTCTGAAATTGACAACACTCAGGTCAGGCAGCATTGCTGAGGAAAGAAAAATAGCTCTCTTTAAGCGTCATCCTTGTGTCGTTAGTTTAGTTTAGAGATACAGCGCGGAAACAGGCCCTTCGGCCCACTGGGTCCGCGCCGACCAGCGATCCCCGCGCATTAATACTATCCCCCCCACACACACACACACACACACCAGGGATAATTTTTACATTTACCAAGTCAATTAACCTACAAACCTTTGGAATGTGGGAGGAAACCGAAGATCTCGGATAAAACCCACGCAGGTCACGGGGAGAACGTACAAACTCCGTAGAGACAGCGGCTGTAATCGGGATCGAACCCGGGTCTCCGGTGCTGCGTTCGCTGTAAGGCAGCAACTCTACCGCTGCGCCACCATGACTGCCCTTGTGTCTTATCTCCTTTCATCCACTTTTCATCTCCTACCTTTATCAACCCATCTCATTATCAAAACAAAACACCTTGCCTATATCCACCTGTAACACAAGGACACACACAGTGCTGGAGTAACTCAGCAGGTCAGCCAGCATCTCCGGGGAACATGGATAGGTGACGTTTCAGACCTGTCTCCCGACGCAAAACATCACCCACCCATCCATGTTCTCCAGAGATGCTGCCTGGCCCGTTGAGTTACTCCAGCACTTTGTGTCCTTTTGCGTAAACCAGAATCTGCAGTTCCTTGGTTCTCCACCCATCACTTGCCAACTAATGTCCAACCTTCCACCTCTTTTCCAGCCTTCTCCCCCCCCCCCCCCCCCCCCCCCACTCCTCCCCCCCTTCTAACAATCAATCTGAAGACGGGTCCCGACCCGAAACCTCATCTGTCCATTTCCCTCCACAGATGCTGCCTGACCCACTGAGTTCCTTCAGCATTCTGTGTTAAACACCATAAAAAGAGCTGATCTGAGACCCTTCGTCAGAGCAAAGGGTCCATACAACACACCAACGTATTGTGCTAAAGGCCCTCCCGACGAAGCATTAACACTGATTCTCTCTCCACAGATGCTGACTGATCCACTGTGTGTTTCAAACCATTTTCTGCTTTTGTTTCAGATTTTAAGCAACAGCATTTTTTAAATAATTTTTTGCAGTCAAGAAATTGACGGACAAGGTTTTCGGATCGGGACCCTTCTTCAGACTGGGGGTGGGGGGGGGGGGGGGGGGGGGGGGGATAAACCTGGAAAAGAGACACAGACTGCCAAGTGACAGGTGGATAAGGGGGAAGAGGGGCAGGATGGTGGGAAAAATGAGCCTGCACTAGGGTGGGGAATTCCATAGGAAAGAGAGATAGTTCGGGGGAACTGCAGATGCTGATTTACAACAACAAAAAAGGACACAAAGTGCTGGAGTAACTCAGCAAGTCAGGCAGCATCTCTAGAGGACATTGATAGGCGATGTTTTGTGCTTTGGGTCGAGTCCTTTCTTCAGACTGAAGAAGGGTCCCGACCCGTATCGTCACCTCCAGAGATGCTGCCTGAGCCACTGAGTTACTCCAGTGTCTATCTAGAGTTGAAACCCGGGCCTGATCAGAGGAGGTGGTTGAGGCAGGGATAATCGTACCGTTTAAGAAGCAATTAGACAGGTGCATGGATAGGACAGGTTTGGAGGGATATGGGCCAAATGCAGGCAGGTGGGACTAGTGTAGGTGGGGGCATGTTGGCCGGTGTGTGACAAGTTGGGCGTAAGGGCCTATTTCAACACTGTTTCACTCTTTGATCGAAGATCACCAGGGCAAATATTATTATTATTTTTAATTGAGATCTAATTGAAAAAAAAGTGAACTAAGCACCTCTTTCAATCAGTCCAAATATTGTGGAACCAAGGAAACAGTTTAATTATGAGTCATCCCCAGAATCCTGTTTGATTACTATCTTGCCCTTATGTAGACTTTGTTCTCTGTTGCAAACTATTTTGTTGTGTCCATTTCCTGTCCCATTTCTTCACACGGACTGGAACGGGTGCTCAATGGTGTCTAATCAGGGCGATAGATTGCAATAGATGAGCTAAGAACAGGGGTGCAGTGTTGGAGTGTGTGGAGATGCAGCTGTCAAACAGAGTGTGGGACTCGCTGCCTTTCACCCGAGCGTTCCTGCCTGCACCGCACCCCCCCCCCCCCCCACCCCACCCCCGAGGGTGTGGCTGCTTGCGTGACTGCTTCAGGGCGATCGTTTAGGAGATGACGTAAACCTCCTCCCTCTGACCCTCTCTCTCACCCCGTCTCAGAAGTGGTGGCTTCACCTCTGGGGGAGGTTCCAGATCAGCAACAATAATTCCCCCCCCCGCCCAGACCAGCGACCAGAGTCTAGGGTCCTTCCGCTGCTGGACATGGGGGGCACGGGATGGTGGAGACGCCCCTCAAAACAAGGGAAGGTATCCCACGCCAGGGGGCCACATGAGTGGCACGGGTGGGGGAGAGTTTCGTGGAATTTGAAAAATGCATTGAACAATTTGTATAGCCTCCGAAAATGTCGGATGAATTTTTCGCACGGTTCACGCATTGTATATATTTATTACTTGAATAAAGTCTATTTTGAAATTTAAAAAAATAAATAAATAAATAAATAAAATCACCAGGACCCTCAGAAACGGCAACAATTCGTCGACCCGTTCCACAGAATTAAAATATATGTGGCGGCACGGTGGCGCAGCGGTAGAGTTGCCAGAGACCCGGGTTCCATCCTGACAAAGGGTGCAGTCTGTACCAAAGATCCTATAGCGAGCAGGATAATGAATGGATGGGATTTATATAGCGCCTTTCTAATACTCAGGGCGCTTTACATCGCATTATTCATTCACTCCTCAGTTACACTCGGTGGTGGTAAACTACTTCTGTAGCCACAGCTGCCCTGGGGCAGACTGACGGAAGCGTGGCTGCCAATCTGCGCCTACGGCCCCTCCGACCACCACCAATCACTCACGCACATTCACACACATTCACACACAGGCAAAGGTGGGTGAAGTGTCTTGCCCAAGGACACAATGACAGTATGCACTCCAAGCAGGATTCGAACCGGCTACCTTCCGGTTGCCAGCCGAACACTTAGCCCATTGTGCCATCTGTCGTCCCAATGGCGCAATGGATGGTCCACTCCACTAAAAGGCCGTAGTAGGCTCATGGGTAATCTTCAGCGCCATTTGCGTAACCGGTTTCCATCATGGCTTCAAGCTAATTCAGGGAGATTCTGCTATATCAGGCGGGGAGATTCAAGGACAGACACAAAATGCAGCGGGTCGGGCGGCAAAAAGAATAGGTGACATTTCTGGTCTGTACGGAGTTTGTACATTGTTCCCGTGACAGCCGTGGGTGCTCCTGATTCCTCCCGCACACCAAAACCGTACAGATTCAAGGCTAATTGGCTTTGGTAAAATTGTAAATTGGCCCTATTGTGTGAAGCGCAGGGTTAGTGTGCGGGGGTCGCTGGTCGGCACGGACACGGTGGGCTGAAGGGCCTGTTTCCGTGTTGTATCCCTAAAAAACATGATTCAAATGCTAGGATTTGATGATGCTACCTTATTGGCACTTGTACCTGGGTGCAGTTACACAAAGTACACAAAGTACACATCACAATGAACAAAAGTTACAAAACATTCTCATCCTTTCTTCGATTTGCATGCAATCCAGGCTAATCATACGACAAACGAGGTTAACAGCTAAGCAGCAAAATAACCAGAGTGCAGAATCTAGTGTTACAGCGACAGAGAAAGTGCAGGCGCAAAAGAAAATGCAAAGGCCACAACAAGGTAGGTTGGAAGATCGGAATTTCATTCATAATATGTGAAAGGTCTCTTCAATGGTCCAAGAACAGGGGGGGGAAATACAGGTAGCTCTTGTTGAATCTGGTGGTATGTGCTTTTGAGGAGATGGGAGATGGGGAAATAGGGAATGTCTGGGGCATGATATATCTTTGCCACATGGACATGGAACTAGCACTCAATGGTGTCCAATCTGGGTGATATATTCAAATACAGACCAGTTGGATAAGCTGACAGCGCAGGCAATGTTCCAATTGTGGAAGCCATTCAGCCCGTCGAGTCTGTGCAAGCTCCCAGTAGATCAATTCCCTGTCCTAGCTTTTAGTTTAGTTTAGTTTAGTGACGCAGGCCCTTCGGCCCACCGAGCCCATGCCAGCCTGCGATCCCCACACATTAACACTACCCTACACACACTAGGGACAATTTTACATTGATACCAAGCCAATTAGCCTATAAACCTGTGCGTCTTTGGCGTGTGGGAGGAAACCGAAGATCTCGGGAAAAACCCACGCAGGTCACGGGGAGAACGTAGGCAGCACCTGTAGTCAGGATCAAACCCGGGTCCCTGATGCTGTAAGGCAGCAACTCAACACCGTACATTATGAATTATTCTGCTCCCGATAGGCATCCAGATCACCACTGCATAGAGTGCAGAGTACAAAGGGGATTTTTACTTAACCCACTGCCTTCAGTTTTAAATGCAAGCCCCCAACATCCAGCATCGCCCACTGCTGGATGGCCGCTCATAAGTACGCCAGGCTCTCGTGGACATTTTTCAACATGTTGAAAAATCTTCACGAGTCTTCCCGAGCTTACCGCGTTTCCCGAGGACCTGCCGTTAGCGTTACGAGCCGCTAAGAGACGTCCCCGAGCTCCGACGTACCCGCTACGTACATTCTACGTGCTTACCACGCGTTTGATTTTTTAAAAACTCGGGAGAGCTCTTGAATGAACTCGTACAGTGGGACAGGGCTTTTAGTTTCTTGATCACATCTGGGAAGAAACTGTCCCTGAATCTGAAGGTGTGCATTTTCGCACTTCTATACCTTTTGCCCGATGGGAGAGGGGAGAAGAGGGAGTGGCCAGGGTGCGACTGGTCCTTGATGATGCTGCTGGCCTTGCCGAGGCAGCGTGAGGTGTAGATGGAATCAATGGAAGGGAGGTTGGTTTGTGTGATGGTCTGGGCTGCGTCCACAATTTGCTGCAATTTCTTGCGTTCTTGGATGGAGCTGTTCCCAAACCGTGCTGTGATGCATCCCGATATAATGCGTTCTATAGTGCGCCTGTATAAAATGGCGAGAGTTGTAGGCCTCATGCCAAACTTCAACATGCTACGTAACTTCCATCTTACCTACAGATCTCCCAACTTTTGTCGTAGTTAGAGAAGTTCAGGAGCTGCTCTGCTTCACCAACTGATCTCTCAATGTGATCTACCGCTCTGCAGGATTCACGCACAATCTCCCCCCCCCCCCCCCTCAGATCCCCCGTTCCTCTGCACCCTAAAGATCTTTGACAAGGGCACCAGTAGTTGTGGACTCCATTGAGGGCCTTCTGACCTCCCCACCATCGAAGGGATCTACAGGGATAAAGACAGCAAATATCGAAGCAGTGGCCAAGAAAGCACATCATCGCCTCTACAGTTCTTCCTTAGACGGCTCAGGAAGTCCTGAACAACTCTTACCAACTTCTACAGATGCGCCGCGGAAAGCATTTTATCGGGATGCATCACAGCATGGTTCGGGAACAGTGACATCTCTGTGGATTGTCACCTTGTCGTGGTGGAGAAGCTTGTGTGGTCCTGAGATCCCTGAGAGCGATGCCGTCTGGAGCTATGCCACTGGTAGGGACCACCCATGGCAGTAAGGTCGAGGAGAAGGTCCCTGACAAAGAGCAATCCAACCAAGAACTCAATGGAGGACCTTAGTGGGGCATCACAACGGCTGAGACGCAACCCAGACCATCACACAAACCAACCTCCCTTCCATTGACTCCACTTATGCCTCATGCTGCCTCGGCAAGGCCAGCAGCATCATCAAGGACCAGTCACACCCTGGCCACTCCCTCTAGTGTGTGTGAAAACGCACACCTCCAGATTCACCTCAGGCAACTGAACCATCCTATCACCAACTAGAGAGCAGTCCTGAGCCACCATCCACTTCATTGGAGACCCTCAGACTATCTTTAAATTTGACTTTACTGGCTTTATCTTGCACTAAACATTTTTCCTGTTTATCATGTATCTGTACACTGTGGGTGGCTCGATTGAAATCATGTATTGTCCTTCCGCTGACTGGTTAGCACGCAACTAAAGCTTTTCACTGTAGTTTGGTACACGTGACAATAAACTATCAAGGACCTACTCCATCCAGCCACATTTGTGTCTCGTTGCTACCATTCGGAAGGTCCAAGAGCCAGCAAACAGCGACCAGCGGGTTCACAAGCAGCTTCTTCCCAGCAACTTTCTTAAGGGATTGTGTACCTTCGATTTTCCAGCATCTGCAGTTCCTTCTTAAAAACTTTCTTTAGGGGTTGGACAGGCTAGATGCAGGAAAAATGTTCCCGCTGTTGGGGGAGTCCAGAACCAGGGGTCACAGTTTAGGAATAAGGGTTAGGCCATTTAGGACTGAGATGAGGAAAAACTTTTTCACCCAGAGAGTTGTGAATCTGTGGAATTCTCTGCCACAGAGGGCAGTGGAGGCCAATTAACTGGATGTTTTCAAGAGAGAGTTAGATACTCTCAAGGCTAACAGAATCAAGGTAGACAAAAGTGCTGGAGAAACTCAGCGGGTGCAGCAGCATCTATGGAGCGAAGGAAATAGGCAACGTTTCAGGCCGAAACCCTTCTTCAGACGGAATCAAGGGATATGGGGAGAAAGCAGGAACGGGGTACTGATTTTGGATGATCAGCCATGATCATATTGAATGGTGGTGCTGGCTCGATGGGCCAAATGGCCTACTCCTGCAACTATTCTCTATGTTTCTCTGCAACCACCAGACTCTTGAACATTGACCTCATCAACGGGGATCTTTTACGGATTGTGTCTTTGTTTGCATTAAGCACTTCAGTTATCTAGCATTAGAGTTATTCATTAATTGCAATTTTGATTATGTTATATTATGTATGTGTGTGATGGGTCAGACTGCAGCAACTAGGAATTCCACTGTTCCATTATTGGTACAATTAAACAATATTGGCTCTCTTAACTCTTGATGTCATAGAGTCATACGGCACGGAAACAGGCCCACTGGCCCAACTTGCCCACCCTGACCAAAGTCTACGCTAGTCCCACCTGCCCGCGTTTGGACCATATCCCTCTGAACCTTTCCCATCCATGTACCTGTCCAAATGTCCTTTAAATGTTGTATGTAGGAACTGCAGATGCTGGTTTAAACCGCAGATAGACACAAAAAGCTGGAGTAACTCAGCGGAACAGGCAGCATCTCTGGACAGAAGGAATGTGTGTCATTTCAGGTCAAGACTGAAAGGTCACCCAGTCCTTCTCCCCAGAGATGCTGTCTGTCCCGCTGAGTTATCCAGCATTTTGTGTCTATCTTTTAAATGTTGTTCTAGTACCTGCCTCACCGACCTCCTCTGGCAGCTTGTTCCATTTACCCACCTCAGTGTGAAAAAAGTTGCCCCTCGGGTTCTTATTAAACCTTTATCCTGTGCAAGACTGCGAGGCATAAACACCTCCATAAGATCATATCTCATTCTTCTGCGGTCTAAGGAATAAAGTCCGAGCCTGCCCAACCTCTCCCTATAGCTCAGGTCCGCGGGTCCTGGGAATGCAGTGGCTCAACAGTAGAGTTGCTGCCTTAAGGGCCTGTCCCACTTGGGTCACGGGGAGAACGTACAAACTCCGCAGATGGCGCGCAAAGATTTTGGACATCACAAAATCCTGGGACGCGCATCGCTGCCTATGTTATCGCGCACCATGCACGCGTAATGCGGACCACGCGCGCATCACTTGCGTGTCACGTCGCGCGCATCGTGACGCGTAAATGATGTTGCGTAAATTACGCGCAAATGACGGCCAAGTGGGACAGGCCCTTGACAGCACTTGCAATGCTGGGGACTCAGGTTCGATCCAGACTATGCGCGTCCTAGGATTTTGTGATGTCCAAAATATTTGCGCACCATCTGCGGAGTTTGTACGTTCTCCCTGTGACCTGCGTGGGTTTTCTCCGAGATCTTCGGTTTCCTCCCACATTCCAAAGACGTGCAGGTTTATCAGTTAATTGGCTTGGTAAATGTAAAAATCGTTCCTGGTGTGTGTGGGATATTGTTAGTGTACGGGGATCGCTGGTCGGCGCGGACTCGGTGGGCTGAAGGGCCTGTTTCCACGCTGTATCTCTAAACTAAACTCAACATTTTTGTAAATCTTCTCTGCACCCTTTCCAGCTTGACAACATCTTACCTACAGTATATGCAGGGTAACCAACACTGAACACAAAGGTCCAAATGGGTCCTCACCAACATCTTGTAGTTTTGTGTCCAAACTCAGGAGCCAGTTCCAATCCGAGCCGGTGGCTGGCTGGCACATTGGAACATGGCCTGGTGCACTGGTTGGAAAAACTCCCAATTATGGGGGAATGTGCCATCTCCTGGTTGAATCATTCACCCGACTTCTCATAACAAACGCAATTCCCTGGAGAACGTGAACAGGTGATGTAGACACGAAATGCTGGAGTAACTCAGCGGGAAAGGCAGCACCTTCAGAGAGAAGGAATGGTCACAAGGTCATAAGGAATAGGAATAGAATGAGGCCATTAGGCCCATCAAGTCCACTCCGCCATTCAATCACGGCTGATCTATCTCTCCCTCCTCACCCCATTCTCCTGCCTTCTCCCCATAACCCCTGACACCCGTACTAATCAAGAATCTATCTATCTCCGCCTTAAACATATCCACTGACTTGGCCTCTACAGCCTTCTGTGGCAAAGAACTCCACAGATTCACCACCCTCTGATGGAAGAAATTCCCCCTCATCTCCTTCCTAAAAGAACGTCCTTTAATTATCCATGACCTCTGGTTCTAGACTCTCCCACAAGTGGAAACATCCTCTCCACATCCACTCTATCCAAACCTTTCACTATTCTGTACGTTTCAACGAGATCCCTCCTCATTCCTCTAAACTCCAATGGGTACATGGTCAAGTGCCGACAAGCACTCTGGACAGAAGGAATGAGCAACGTTTCAGGTCGAGACTCTTCTCGACAGTGATTCAGTGGAGAGTGAGTCTAGAGATATGGAAGGGTAAGGTGTGAAGATGGCTAATCAAAGCAGAGGGTAAGGAAATGTGGAGTGGTTCATTGTTAGCGGAAGGGATGGTGACAACGTGGCATACAATCAGTAACATTTATTCAGGAGGACAGTAGAACTAGTCGGAGAACTAGGATGGGGAGGGAAGGAGAGAGAGGGAACGCAAGCGTTACTTGAAGTTAGAGAAATCAATATTCTTACCACTGGGTTGTAAGCCGCCCAAACAAAATAAGAGGTGACGTTTTGGGTCTGGACCCTTCTGTAGTATGAAGAGTCCCGACCTGAAGCATCACCTATCCACGTTCTCCAGAAATGCTGCCTAACTTGCTGAGTTACTCCAGCACTTTTCCGCAGTTTCTTGTTTTAACAAATACGATTTCTTGACACTTTCCAAGACCAGGGAGATTTTCAGTTTCTTGATCAATACTCATCCTCAACCGATCTCAAGAACTCAATTGAAGTAATGAAGAGAGACACACAAAGTGCTGGAGTAACTCAGCGGGTCGGACAACATCCCTGGAGAACATGGATAGGTGACATTTTGGACCAAAGTATTGACCAAGTTCCCATGATTTTGTGATGTTACTTTGTCCCGATGAGTAATGCCCCTGTCCCACTTAGGAAACCTGAACGGAAACCTCTGGAGACTTTGCGCCCCACCCAAGGTTTCCGTGCGGTTCCCGGAGGTTGCAGGTGGTTGACGGAGGTTGCAGGTAGTGGAAGCAGGTAGGGAGACTGACAACAACCTCTGGGAACCTCCGGGAACCGCACGGAAACCTTGGGTGGGGCGCAAAGTCTCCGTTCAGGTTTCGTAAGTGGGACAGGGGCATTACTCCTGCTTTTTGTGTCTATCTTCTTGTGTTCCAAAGTGACTTCCACACCAATGTTCCCAGCGCATTTACTGAAACCTGAATGAACTCGCATTTAAAACATTTATTGCTGAATTCTTGAATAATGAAGAAATGTGTGTTTTCTCGTGCATTGTAACGTGACATTGTGCAAGGTAGTTGGCGCTGGTCCAGAGCTGACGCGCAGGTCCTAAACATGTTGCAATGTCAGCGAACACATTCCAGCCCGTGTTCAGACTTGTCCATGCATCATGCGTGTTCTTGTGTCTTGGCACGAGCACAGAGGTTGGAGGCTCAGGCAACATACAAGATGGGTGCTTGCCCCAGGCTGGATTAGCTGTGCTGGTGGTGACTGCATTAGCTGTGCTGGGGGTGACTGCATTAGCTGTGCTGGTGGTGGGAGATGGGTTTGGAGTAATCTTGGGCAACAGATGTCTTCCTATAGCATTGATCCCAGCTGGATAGAGCCTGTTTACTCGATCATCATTATGTTTTTGCATATTAGTTTAGTTTAGAGATACAGCACGGAAACAGGCCATTCGGCCCACCGACCAGCGATCCCCGCACATTAACACTATCCTACACACACTAGGGACAATTTACACATACTCCAAGCCAATTAACCTACAAACCTGCACGTCTTTGGAGTGTGGGAGGAAACCGAAGATCTCGGAGAAAACCCACGCGGTCACAGGGTGAATGTACAAACTCCGTGGAGACAGCACCCGTAGTCGGGATCATAGACACATAGATACATAGAAAATAGGTGCAGGAGTAGGCCATTCGGCCCTTCGAGCCTGCACCGCCATTCAATATGATCATGGCTGATCATCCAACTCAGTATCCCGTACCTGCCTTCTCTCCATACCCTCTGATCCCTTTAGCCACAAGGGCCACATCTAACTCCCTCTTAAATATAGCCAATGAACTGGCCTCAACTACCCTCTGTGGCAGAGAGTTCCAGAGATTCACCACTCTCTGTGTGAAAAAGTTTCTTCTCATCTCGGTCCTAAAGGATTTCCCCCTTATCCTTAAGCTGTGACCCCTTGTCCTGGACTTCCCCAACATCGGGAACAATCTTCCTGCATCTAGCCTGTCCAACCCCATAAGAATTTTGTACGTTTCTATAAGATCCCCCCTCAATCTCCTAAATTCCAGCGAGTATAAGCCAAGTCTATCCAGTCTTTCTTCATATGAAAGTCCTGACATCCCAGGAATCAGTCTGGTGAACCTTCTCTGCACTCCCTCTATGGCTATAATGTCCTTCCTCAGATTTGGAGACCAAAACTGTACGCAATACTCCAGGTGTGGTCTCACCAAGACCCTGTACAACTGCAGTAGAACCTCCCTGCTCCTATACTCAAATCCTTTTGCTATGAAAGCTAACATACCATTCGCTTTCTTCACTGCCTGCTGCACCTGCATGCCTACTTTCAATGACTGGTGTACCATGACACCCAGGTCTCGCTGCATCTCCCCTTTTCCTAATCGGCCACCATTTAGATAATAGTCTGCTTTCCTGTTTTTGCCACCAAAGTGGATAACCTTTCGAACCCGGGTCTCCGGCGCTGCAAGCGCTGAGAGGCAACAACTCTGTGCCGCTGTGACCACCCAATGCTTCATTCCTTTGTTCTACATCTATCTATATCTCTCGTTTCCCTTTCCCCCCCGACTCTCAGCCTGAAGAAGGGTCTCGACCCGAAACGTCACCCATTCCTTTTCTACTGAAATGCTGCCCGACCCGCTAAGTTACTCAAGCTTTCTGCGTCTATCTAGGGACTTACTTAACTGGCTTGGTTCTTGGTTTCCTGGTCCTCCAAAATATTCCAAATGGAATTTAAACTGGAGTTGCTTTCCTGGTTAAGAGGGACATGGGCCAAACGCAGGCAGGTGGGACTAGTGTAGATGGGCAAGATGGGCCAAAATGCCTGATTTCTCATTGTATCTCTAAAGGTAAACAAGAACATCTCCAAAACACCTCAGCACACGTGGCAATTCTTCTAAAGTAATTCTTCTAAACTCACAAGAGTGTAGGCCCAATCTGCTTACTTTCTCCTCATGTAAACCGGAAGGCTGAAGCATCTGTTATTTCAATGATATCACTTGGAAACCAAAAACTAGAGGAAGCAGATCAAAGTCTAAAGATCACGACTGTCCCACAGAACACAATGTTGAATCTACAAGGCTTGGCTCTAAGCAATCTTTTAATTGATGTTCCTGCCAGAAGACTGGAAAGACTAGTCTTACTGCTCTTTTTAATCTCGATTCTTTGATCAAGTTTCTGCCCTAACCTCCCCCTTGCTTGGGTTGACATTGTGTAGTGCCTTGCCATGCTAGGCCATCAAGGGTAATCCCTCCTTATTTAGTGGTGTGGCTTCGCCTAACGGCAGCAGCTCTACTGCAGTCTGTTGTGTCAGAGTTTTCCCTCTCCAAGATGGACTGCCTTCCCAGGCTGATGAGCCCCATCTGCCCGAGACTCGTGGGGGGCGGGAGTGTCTACCTTCCCGTGCAGGTCTATAACACCTGCCCACTGCTCATTATATCCCCACATCCCCTCCTGATATAGGATAAAGAATATACGTAGAACAGCACAGGAACTGACCCTTCAGCCCACAATGTCTGTTCTGAACACAAGACCCTTTAGTCTGAAGAAGGGTCTCGACCCGAAACATCGCCTATTCCTTCGCTCCATAGATGCTGCCTCACCCGCTGAGTTTCTCCAGCATTTTTGTCTACCCTAGTTAAACTGATCTCATCTGCCTGAATGCAGCATTCCTCCAGCCACAGTCCCAGAACATTTGGCACACTACTGCTTGACGTGGAACGTACAGAAACCTGAAGTCCGGCGTCACCAGGTTCAGGTAACCTCTGAGTCACTCCAGCTTTTAGTGTCTATCTTCGGTTTAAACTAGCATCTGCAGTTCCTTCCTACACACGGGTTATGTTGTTGCGTGCGTTTGCCCGAGAGAGGCTGTGATGCTGCTGCAAGCAAGATTTTTATTGTGCCTGCACCTCACCCTGCTTGTGCAGATGACAATAAACTTGACTCGACTTGACTTCTCGAACGGTTGTGGGAAAACAGGATAGATAATTTACAAGCGCCTGGGAGCCGCGAGGGGAAATTGTTCGGGCCAACTGCATTTTTAAGTGAGTGAGTTTGTGAGAAGAGGCAGGGTGTTCCTCAACCTGCAATAACCCAGACAGGCGCCAAGACAGTCGGCGGCTGAACGTCATGTAGTTCAACATCTCTGCTGGAGAGACGAGTATTATAGGCAGCATTCCTCAGTCACATGTTAAACTGTGACGTTAGTTCAGGGATGGGTATTGATTCTAGATCACACAGAACAATGTGCAAACCAAACTAGGCTACACTGTAATCGACTGGATTGTAATCATGTATTGTCTTTCCATTGACAGGGTGGCACGCAACAAAAGCTTTTCACTTTACCTCGATACACGTGACAATAAACTCAACTTTCTCTCTCACGGAACCACCCTATCACCAAAGTCGACATGGTTGCAAGCTTCAAGCACCTATGAGTAAATATCCCCATCTACTTGTCCTGGATGAAGCAATGGTCAAGAAAGGACACCAACGCCCCTGCTTCCTTGGAAGGCTCAGAAAGTTCAACGTGTCCCCAACAACTCTCACCAACTTCTACAGATGCGCCGTGGAAAGCGTTTTGATTGGGCTGCACCACTCGATGGTTTGGGAACAGCTCCATCCGAGGCCGCGAGAAATTGCAGAGAATTGTGGACGCAGCCCAGACCATCCCGCAAACCAGCCTCCCTTTTCCATTGACTCCATTTACACCTCACTCTGCCTCAGCAAGGCCAGCAGCACAATCAAGAACCAGTCGCACCCTGGCCACTCCCTTCGCTCCCATCTGGCAAGAGGTACAGAAGTGTGCAAACGCGCACCTCCAGATTCAGGGACAGTTTCTTCCCAGCTGTTATCAGGCAACTGAACCATCCTATCACCTGGGGGTGCACATCTCTGAAGATCTTTCCTGGTCCGAGAACACTAACGCAATTATCAAAAAAGCTCATCAGTGCCTCTACTTCCTGAGAAGATTACGGAGAGTCGGATTGTCAAGGAAGACTCTCTCTAACTTCTACAGGTGCACAGTCGAGAGCATGCTGACCGGTTGCATCGTGGCTTGGTTCGGAAATTTGAGCGCCCTGGAGAGGAAAAGACTACAAAAAGTAGTAAACACTGCCCAGTCCATCATCGGCTCTGACCTTCCTTCCATCGAGGGGATTTATCGCAGTCGCTGCCTCAAAAAGGCTGGCAGTATCATCAAAGACCCACACCATCCTGGCCACACACTCATCTCCCTGCTACCTTCAGGTAGAAGGTACAGGAGCCTGAAGACTGCAACAACCAGGTTCAGGAATAGCTACTTCCCCTCAGCCATCAGGCTATTAAACCTGGCTCGGACAAAACTCTGATTATTAGCAACCACTTTCTGTTATTTGCACTACCAGTTTATTTATTCATGTGTGTATATATTTATATCATGGTATATGGACACATTTATCTGTTTTGTAGTAAATGCCTACTATTTTCTGTGTGCTTAAGCAAAGCAAGAATTTCATTGTCCTATACAGGGACACATGACAATAAACTCACTTGAACTTGAACACCAACTAGAGAGCTACCATCTACCTCATAAGATAACAGAGTATCCTGTATCTGTACACGGTGTGTGACTCGATTGTCTTTCCGCTGACTGGATCGCGTGCGACAAGATGTTCTTCAGTGTATTCCTGTACACGTGACAATAAACTAAACTGAGCTGAAAAGACTCCTTGCCTCGTCTCCTCTCCTCCCACTAAGTAGCACTCCCTCTCCACCGACTGGCATGCCAACATCCTGACTCATAATAGGCAAACACAGTTGACCGAATAGGAATTAAATGTGTTGACTTCCAAGTTAAATAGACAGCTCCAGCTAGCTGGCCAGCTGATGTTATGCAGCTTACAGCGGGGGTATCTATACGGTGTGAACTGGCCTGGACTTTCTTGGTGTTAGGGGTTTCTTGAAGGAGGTGATGATAAGGAAAGTTGGACTCTGGAAGCTGAAGGCGGTGCTGGAGCAGAGACGATGCCGGCAGTCTCGGGGTTGAGCCAAATCCCTCCCCATATCCAACAGGTTAGGCAACATTGTGCTGACAGAATCAGGAACGACAGTAGCAGCAGCAGCTCATTACAGAAGCTGTTTGCCGACATTGACTGGCAACAGGATGCAACGAGTTAAGGCGTCTGATCTCTCTGATCGGACTACAAGGTTGTCTCTCTTCCCCCCCCCCCCCACCCCTCCCGCCCCCGCCAAGTTCAGCAGGGTTTAGGGAACGCCTGGAGAAAACCTGTACACCCTGTACAAAGTCAACTACAAGCAAAAGGAGGGGTGGAGATTAACTCTAAGAAAAAGGAACTGCAGATGCTGGTTTAGACAATAGACAATAGGTGCAGGAGTAGGCCATTCGGCCCTTCGAGCCAGCAGCGCCATTCAATGTGATCATGGCTGATCATCCCCAATCAGTACCCCGTTCCTGCCTTCTCCCCATATCCCCTGACTCCGCTATTTTTAAGAGCCCTATCTAGCTCTCTCTTGAAAGCATCCAGAGAACCGGCCTCCACCGCCCTCTGAGGCAGAGAATTCCACACTCACAACTCTCTGTGAGAAAAAGTGTTTCCTTGTCTCCGTTCTAAATGGCTTACCCCTCATTCTTAAACTGTGTGGCCCCTGGTTCTGGACCCCCCCAACATCGGGACCATGTTTCCTGCCTCTAGCGTGTCCAAACCCTTAACAATTTTATATGTTTCAATGAGATTGCCTCTCATCCTTCTAAATTCCAGAGTGTACAAGCCCAGCTTGTTACCGAAAGCCTAGTTTATACCGAAGATAGACACAAAGTGCTGGAGTAACTCAGTCGGTCAGGAGGCATCTGTGGAGGGAATGGACAGGCGATGTCTCGGGCAGGGACCCTTCTTCAGACTCTTTGGAAGATACGGATAGGCAATGGAGAGGTGGAAAACACCAAGTGATGGAGTAACTCAGCGGGTCAAGCAGGCAGCATCTCTGGAGAACATGGATAGGTGATGTTTCAGGTCGGGGCTGAGGAAGGTCCTGATCTGAAACGTCACCTATCCATGTTCTCCAGAGGAGACATTTCGGGTCAAGACCCTTCCTCAGACTCACACAAAATACTGGAGTAACTCAGGGGGTCAGGCAGCATCTCTGGAGAACATGGATAGGTGATGTTTCAGGTCGGGACAGAGGAAGGGTCCTGATCTGAAATGTCACCTATCCATGTTCAGGAAAGGAACTTCAGATTCCTGCAGGTTTAAACCAAAGATAAACATAGGAAGGAACTTAATCAGTCTGAAGAAAGGTTTTGGTCCAAAACGTTGCCTATTTCCTTCACTCCATAGATGCTGCCTTACCCGCTGAGTTTCTCCAGTTTTTTTGTCTACCTTCGATTTTCCAGCATCTGCAGTTCCTTCTTAAACAAGGAACTTAATCTTCGGTTTAAACCAGCATCTGCAGTTCCTTCCAACATTGCATATCTTTCATTCATTGCTCCATATCTCTCTACATCATCGTCTATATCTCTTGTTTCCCTTACCCGTGACTTTCAGTCTGAAGAAGGGTCTCGACCTGAAACGTCACCCATTCCTTCTCTCCAGAGATGCTGCCTGTCCCACTGAGTTACTCCAGCTTTTTGTGTCGACCTATCCATGCTCTCCAGATATGCTGTCTGACCCGCTGAGTAACTCCGGCACTTTGAGTCTGTCTTTGGAAATAAACTCGACAGCTGAGGCAGCTTCTACTCCAGTGGCCCAGTGGGCAACATGTGGGGTCTGGGCCAAACGCCACTGATTTAATCTGGAGATATTGTAGCTCACTCTGATCTCCAAAGAGAAAGCTTCGAATGGCTTTGGTTAGAAGGGTTCTCAAGGAGTAAGCGGAGATCTTGGTGTCATATCCAATATCTGCTCATAAAGAACTATTTCATAGTAGATAATAAAAACAAAAATACCAAGTGCTGGAGAAACTCTGGAGGGTCTCACAGAGAGTTGTGAGTCCGTGGAATTCTCTGCCTCAGAGGGCGGTGGAGGCAGGTTCTCTGGATACTTTCAACAGAGAGCTAGATAGGGCTCTTAAAGATAGCGGAGTCAGGGGATATGGGGAGAAGGCAGGAACAGGGTACTGATTGGGGATGATCAGCCATGATCACATTGAATGGCGGTGCTGGCTCGAAGGGCCGAATGGCCTACTCCTGCACCTGTTGTCTATTGTCTATTGGGTCAAGCAGCATCTGTGGAGGGAACTGGACAGGTGGTCTTTCGAGCCAGGACCACTCTTCAGATTGGGGCAGGGGGGGGGGGGGGGGAGAGAAAGCTGGAGAGATGAGGAAATGGTGGGACCAAGCCTGGCAAATGATCAGTACTCACAGGTGAGGTGGGGGGGGGGGGGGGGGGGGGGGGGGGGGGGGGTTGTCAGATGGGTGGAGTAAACGACAAAGGTTTATTCCTTTGCGGATGTGGAGGGAAACCGGAGCACCCGGAGAAAACCCGCGCGGTCACCGGGCACACTCCACACAGACAGCACCTCTGGTCTCTGGTGCGGCAAGGCAGCTGCTCCACCCGCTGCAACGCTGTGCGGCCCCTTCATCCATTTTGACAGATGTGCTTCTAATTTTGAAGAGAGAGAGAGAGTTCCCAGGTTAATTCCCGGGATGGCGGGACTGACATACTATGAAAGGCTGGGATTATATTCACTGGAATTTAAAAGGATGAGAGGTGATCTTTTCAAAACATATAAAATTATTATTAAGGGATGTTTTCAAGAGGGAGTTAGATTTTTCCCTTAGGGCTAAAGGAATCAAGGGATATGGGGTAAAAGCAGGAACGGGGCACTGATTTTGGACGATTAGCCCTGATCATATTGAGTGATGGTGTTGGCTCCAAGGGCCGAATGGCCTACTCTTGCATCTATTTTCTATGTTTTCTAGAAGAGGCTGGCAGTTTGTCTCAAAAAAACTGGAGAAACTCAGCAGGTGAGGCAGCATCTATGGAGCGAAGGAAATAGGCAACGTTTTGGACCAAAACCCTTCTTCAGACTGATTAAGGTAGACAAAAGTGCTGGAGAAACTCAGCGGGTGCAGCAGCATCTATGGAGCGAAGGAAATAGGCAACGTTTGTCTCCTTGGGAGTGTGGCACACTGCCACCTTGGATCAGTCTCATCACCCATTTTGTTAGGTTGGCTTAGTTTCGTTGAGTTTATTGCCACGTGTACAGAGTTAATGTGAAACATTTTTGTTGCGTGCTAACAAATCAGCGGAAACACTATACATAATTACAATCAAGGCATTCACAGAGTACAGATATATGACAGAGGGAATAGTGTGAATACATTTAGTGCTAGATAAAGTCCAATCAGAGATAGCCCGGAGGTCTCCAATGAGGTAGATAGTAGCTCAGGACCACTCTCTAGTTGTTGGTAGGATGATTCAGTTTCCTGATCACATCTGGGAAGAAACTGTCCCTGAATCTGGAGGTGTGTGTTTTCACACTTCTGTACCTCTTGCCTGATGGGAGAAGGGAGTGACCAGGGTGATCCTTGATTCTGCTGCTGGCCTTGCCGAGGCAGAGTGAGGTGTAGATGGAGTCAATGGAAGGGAGGTTGGTTTGTGTGATGGTCTGGGCTGCGTTTACAATTCTCCCCCATTTCTTGCTGGTCTTGTATGGAGGTGTTCCCAAACCATGGCTGAGATCCATAGCACAGAAATGAATGCAGTGGCAACTACGTTCCCGGAAAATCGGATCACAATTCAGCATCGAGACAGGAGAAATATCTCAGTAACTGAGTGTCCATGGATGGATCCATACATCTTAGATTGTCCCGTGTACCGAGGTACAGTGAAAAGCTTTTGTTGCATGCTATCCAGTCAGCGGAAAGACAACACATGATTACAATTGAGCCATTTACAGTTTACAGATACATGATAAAGGGAATAACGTTTAGTGCAAGATATAGCCAGCAAAGTCCAATCAAGGATAGTCCGAGATCTTGGAAGCAAGTGGACCAGGAACCTGGAGAAGGAGATGTGAAAGATGATAGAAGATCATCCATGAATGGCCTCCTCCGTTTCCTAGTTGCTGCTCCCATACCTCAGGGCATGAGGTTACACAAGTTAGAATGAGTCTCCTCACCGGTGAAAGTGGACGTTTGCGTATGTCATTGTGGTAGCACCAGGCAAGAAATATTCAACACAGACACCAGAAACCGCAGACGCTGGAATACCAATCTGACCGCAAAAGTGCTGGAGGAACTCAACGGGTCAGGCAGCATCTGTTGGGGGAACAAACAGACGATGCTCTGGGTCAGGACCCTTCTTCAGACTGCTGGGAAGGTCTGAAAAAGGGACTTGAAATCCCCTCGCATATAATCCACTCGCCAGACTCGCATATACATTGGAAGGAACAGCACTTCATTTTCAGTGGGTAGCGTACAACCCATGGTCCGGCTGGGCCGAATGGGCCTGTTTCCACGCTGTATCTCTAAACTAAACTAAACCAAACCATATATGACAGGCACAAAATGCTGGCGTAACTCAGATCAGACATTTAGGTGACGTTTTGGGTTGGAACCCCTCTTCAGACCATCCGACCCAAAACGTCACCTTCTCCTTTTCTCCAGAGCTAATGCCTGACCCGCTGAGTTACTCCGGCATTTTGTGTCTATCTTTGGTATAAACCAGCATCTGTAGTTCCTTCCTATACATGTCATACATGATTGAAACATCACTTATGCCCACAATGTGAAGAATAAAGAAAGTAACGCTCCTACGCACAATAACGTACACTTACATAGGATCTCTCTCACCCCGGGCATCTCCACTCTACCATCGGGAAGCAGATACTAAAATACATACCACCAGATTCAGAAACAGCTTCAACCCCACTGTTACCTGACTGCCGAACAGTCCTCTCATAAACCAGAGTGTAGTCCCGATCTTCCAACCAACCTCATTGTGGACACTGGCCTTTTTCTATGTAACTGTAATGCTTCAATGCTGAGTTTATTCTGTGCTCTGGCATTTTTCTCTTTACATAGAAACATGGATCTGTTACACTATCTGTTGTCCTTGATAGTACTCATGCATGGTTAGTTTTTATATCACTGGATGGCGTGCAAATGGAAGCTTTCCACAAAATACCATTGCATCTGACAATCAGATAAATACCATGCAAATCGTCACTCGTTTTGTGGAGGTAACAATAAACAGAGAACATGGACATTGTTCCGAAGAGCAGAGATTTAATGGGAACCAGAGGGGGATCTTTTTATTTTACACAAAACGTGGTGGGTGTATGGAACGAGCTGCCGGAGGAAGTAGTTGAGGAAGATACTAAGACGCACTTAGACAGTTACATGGATAGAATAGGTTTAGAGGGATATGCGCCAAACTCCAGGAGGGCGGGACTAGTGTTGATGGGACATGTCGGTGGGCGTGGGCAAGTTGGACAAAGGGCCGGTTTCTATGCTGTACGACTCTAGGCCAGACTCGGCAACAATGCATGCATGCTTTGGCTCGTGAGGAGATACTGTCAACGCTGCATGTTTGCAAACTTCTGCAGCAGTCTCCCCGTGCAGTCATGGAGAACGTGCTCAACTGCCCAACTGACAGATCTGTCAACGCTAACAATGACACCTCAATCCTTAGACTTCTGCCTTACTCCAGGAATCAAATCCAATACAAACAAACAAATGAAGGGGAGTTTACTGTGAATATTATACACAGTTTTGGTCTACTAATTTGAGGAAGGACATTCTTGCCATTGAGGGAGTGCAGCATAGGTTCACCAGTAGGGTTGCCAACTGTCCCTTATTAGCCGGTACATCCCTTATATTGGGCTAAATTGGTTTGTCCCATACGGGATCGCTTTTGTCCCATATTTGACTGCTACTACTCGGGTCGATGGGACTGTCAGGTCGTCTTCTTCTTGCGTATGGTGTGCACAGCCTAAAGTTGCAGGCCAACTTGTTCTATTTGATCTTATTTGATTGTGCACGCCGGGTTGATTGCATTCGTCGAAACAGGGTGGACCATGTGAAGGTTGCAATCTTCCACCCCACTATCGTGTCGAATCGCCGCGTCCAGCCCCGCCTCACCCGTCCCGATGTAGTGCAGCCCATGGAGTGCAGCAGCAGCACCTCGCCCGTGGGCCCATCGGTCGGCAGCTCAGCCAGCTGTCCGACCTTCGGACCTTGGCTTACCGCCGACACCACCACCCCTCCTTCCCATGGCCGATCATCGGTTCATGAGTTGGATGGGGCGCCGGACTTTGCACGCGACATCACGTGGCCCGGGGCAAACCCCCTCAGCTGGCCCCGCTGGCTGGGCTTTGTGTGCAGTCCAGCACCCGGGCCAACTCATCATTCACGGTTTAGAACGGAGATGAGGAAACACTTTTTCTCACAGAGAGTGGTGAGTCTGTGGAATTCTCTGCCTCAGAGGCAGGTTCTCTGGATGCTTTCAAGAGAGAGCTAGATAGGGCTCTTAAAGATAGCGGAGTCAGGGGATATGGGGAGAAGGCAGGAACGGGGTACTGATTGGGGATGATCAGCCATGATCACATTGAATGGTGGTGCTGGCTCGAAGGGCCGAATGGCCTACGACTGCACCTATTGTCTATTGAGTTGCTGTTCAAATTGATTTATTAAAATTGGTGTGCACCAGGAGACCAGGTTTAGTTGAGTTTGGAGAAACAGCGCAGAAAGAGGCCCTTCGGCCCAGCGAGACCGTACCGACCAGCGATCGTAAACATGTTGCAATGTCAGCCAACAGATTCCAACCCGTGTTCAGACTTGCCTGTGCATCATGCGTGTTCTTGTGTGTTGGCTGGTGACTGGATTAGCTGTGCTGGGAGATGTGCTTGGAGTTGGCACACACAAACAGCAGGGTCTCACTCTGAGGGTCCATTTATGAGGCGAGGACGATAAAACTCCAACATAGGTTGATTCATTCAAAGATACAGCACGGAACCAGGACCCTCAGCCCACCAAGTCCATCGACCACCTGTCCATACACCACTTGTATCTTATCCCACTCTCTCACCACTCCCTACCCACCAGGGGGGCAATTTACAGAGGGGCCAATTAACCTACAAACCCGCAAGCCTTTGGGATGTGGGAGGAAACCGGAGCACCCGCATGCCAGCACAGGGAGAGCGTGCAAACTCCACATAGACAGCACCCGAGGTGCAGGGAATAGAGGGATTGGGGATCATGTGCAGGAAGATGAGTTCTTGGCATCGCCCGCATGTGTAAATGTGGAAGGTACACAAAATTGCTGGGGAAACTCAGCGGGTGCAGCAGCATCTATGGAGCGAAGGAAATAGGCGACGTTTCGGGCCGAAACCCTTCTTCAGACGTAAATGTGGAACCAGGATTTGACTGTGACAAATAACTAGATATTGGGTCCATTTTCCGACTTGAATTTACAAGCGACTGAAAATATCACGTTATCAAACGTTAAACGAACACGGAGGAAAAGCCCTTGATTTTTTTTTCTTTTCCTGGTTTCTTCTAACATGAAATCGACAGAAGATTGCATGTACTTGCACTCCCCACCCAACTACAATTAGCCTCTGTGACAGCAAGATATCTTGCAACAAGCTGCAACTAAGCAAGTCCTTAGTCCCGCCTCACTACACATTGCGTGCACTGTCAATGCATGAAATACATTGCTTTGTGTAGCTCCGGAGAGAGTCGTGCCGGATGGAGTAAGTCAAAGATGCAATTCATCATTTCATTCCCAATTCCTGGTGATATCCAGATTGTGCCTGGAGACAAAGTATTGGAACCCCTACTCCTCTTCCCAAGTCACCCTCCATTGTCAGAGTGAAGCCCAACGCAAATTGGAAGAACATTTCACATGGGCAGCTCGCAATGACTCCAACTTCCAGTAACCCCTGCATCCCCCCTCTCTCTCTCTCCATCCCCAGTCATTGTACTAGTTTCAATGTAATCCTGGTGAATTTCATTGTCTCTACACCTAGCCCACAGCTAGCAATGGCCTGGTTCCTTTATCATTACTTTTTTGCATATCTTTCATTGCATTTGGTTTATATCTCATCGTTCAATCTTCTGTAACTCTCGTTTGCCTTTCCCCTGACTCTCAGTCTGAAGAAGGGTCTCGACCCATTCCTTCTCTCCAGAGATGCTGCCTGACCCGCTGAGTGACCAGCATTTTGTGTCTATCTTTGGGGAACTTGATAGAGGTCTTAAAAATGATGAGAGGGATAGACAGAGTTGACGTGGATAAGCTTTTCCCCATTGAGAGTAGGGAAGATTCAAACAAGAGGACATGATTTGAGAATTAAGGGACAGAAGTTTAGGGGTAACATGAGGGGGAACTTCTTTACTCAGAGAGTGGTAGCTGTGTGGAATGAGCTTCCAGTGGAAGTGGTGGAGGCAGGTTCGATTTTATCATTTAAAAATAAATTGGATAGGTATATGGACGGGAAAGGAATGGAGGGTTATGGTCTGAGTGCAGGTAGATGGGACTAGGTGAGAGTAAGTGTTCGGCACGGACTAGAAGGGCCGAGATGGCCTGTTTCCGTGCTGTAATTGTTATATGGTTATATGGTTTAAACCAGCATCCGCAGTTCCCTTCTACACCAAGATTTTATAACTGGGTATTAAATTTCATTTTGCATTTCAGCAACAAGTTATATTCTAAAGGTCCTTTTAATATCGTAAAAACATCCCAAGGCGTTTTTTGGCAGAACTGATATCAAACATAATCTGACACCCAGCTACATATCAAACATGGTGACAAAATGCCAAGTCAAAGGCAGGTTTCAAGAAATATCTCTGTTACAAAACGTTAGAGAGGGAGAGAGATAGGGAGGTTTAGGAAGGGAATTCCATATCTCAAGAGACTAGTATCTGTTGAAATGTAAAGCACCACTTCTATGCAAATCTTTTTATGATTGCACCTGGCCTTGTGTAGGTTTATAGCTGTCCCGTGTACAAGATACAGTGAAAAGCTGCATCTTGCACGCTATGTAGGCAAATTATACCATACGTCAGGGTAGTACGAATGAGGACATAGACACGATGACAGAATACAATGTTGCAGCTACAAAGAAAGTGCAGGGCAAAAAAGTACAAGTGCCGCAATGAGGTAGATTGGAAGATTGGAATACCCGTATCAGGGAGCAGGAAATCGCCATGTGCAGTGTTGATTAGGAGGCAGACTCTTTAGTTTAAAGATACAATGTGGAAACAGGCCCTTCGGCCCACCTAGTCCGTGCCGACCAACGATCACCTTTACAGAAGATCTATGTTATCCCAGTTAGGGGCAGAAGTGAATTAGCCTACAAGTGTGCACGTCCCTTGAATGTGGGAGGAAACTGGAGCACCTGGGGAAAACCCACGCGGTTACAGGGAGAGCGTACGAACTCCGTACAGACAGCACGCATAGTCATGATGGAACCCGGGTCTCTGGCGCTGCAAGGCAGCAACTCTATCCCTTCTCTCTCCTTACTGCAGTTTCTGTCACCCATTCCCTTGTGATAATTATTTTCAAAAATGATTCTCAATTTACTACAAAGAACTTTTACGGGCAAACAAAATTGATTGGGTCAGCAGCTTTCCCCAAGGCAACATTATCTCCGTTACATGAATGCAGGAATATTCTACAGTCTAACATGATGCTAGATACAACTTCAACTTTGCAGTAACACTACAGGCGATCACATTTCTGTGCACGTATGCACCAAGTTGTTGGATTAACCTGGCCATGATATTTAATAGCTGTTGGCAAGCCGGCTCTGTATCTCAAACAAATGCAGCCCAATAACTTTCTTATTGCCGCTAGCCAAATCAAACAATATTAATAATCATTTATGCGGTAGCTTCAACAAGGAATATGTAGGAACTTGGGAAGCGCATTGTGAAATAAACTGAGGCGAGTCACATTAAGAGAAGGTACGCAAAAATGCTGGAGAAACTCAGCGGGTGAGGCAGCATCTATGGAGCGAAGGAAATAGGCAATGTTTCGGGCCGAAACCCTTCTTCAGACTGATGTGAGAGGGGGGGGGGGGGGGGGAAGGGGGATAAAGACTTGGGCAATCAAAAGTTTGGTTTAAGAGAGAGGGTTTGAGGAGAGGAGAGAGTTCGAGAGGCAGGGAAGACCAGAAAAAAATCTTACAGCTTCGGCGTTAGGTGTTTGAAAGCATAATGGTGACACACAATTAAATTCAGGATGTCAGGAAGACTGGATGGTTGCAGATCTGAAGGAGCGTCAACAGACAGGGAGCATTGGGAATTTAACTCAAGGAGGGGAGGTTTAACATCAGAGCATTCCTGGACGAGGAGGCAGTGGTGAGAACATTGAATATAGAATAGTGCAGCACAGGAACAGGCCCTTCGGCCCACAATGTCCATGCCAAATACTATGCCAAGTGAAAGTGAAAATGGCACATTGGGCGCGCAGTGGCACAGCGGTAGAGCTGCTGCCTTACAGTGCCAAAGCCTATTAACCTACAAACCTGCATGTCTTTGGAGTGTGGGAGGAAACCGGAGCACCCGGAGAAAACCCACGTGGTCACAGGGAGAAGGTGCAAAATCCTTACAGACAGCACCGGTAGTCAGGATCCTGGTTCACTGGCGCTGTGAGGCAGCAGCTCTACCCGCTGCGCCACCGTGCTTGCACATTCATCTCCCACTTGTAGCTTCCGCCACACTTTGCTCAAGGTGCATAGATTTAGACTCAAATACAAAAACGCCCTGCAGTTGCTCCAGTTAATGTCACCATCCAACTCCGAGTGATCTTGCAATGAATGTGGCTGATAGACACAAAGTGCTGGAGTAGCTCAGTGGGCCAGGCAGCATCACTGGAGAAATGGAATCGGTGACATTTCGGATCGAGACCCTTCATCAGAGTGGTAGCTGACTTGGGGAGTGCTTCTTAAAGCCTTTCTGTTTGTTTGAGGGCATTCCTGTTGTATGTCTAAATATCTCCTGCTCCAGAGAGCATAACTTCAAGCTGAGAGGGGCAACATTTAACGGAGGTGTGCAGTGCAAGTTTTATTACTCTGAGAGTGGTGAGTCCCTGAGCGTGCTGCCAGGGGTGGTGGTGGTGGAGGCAGATATGATGGTAGCATTAAAGAGGCATTTAGATAGGGACACAGACATGCAGGGAATGGAGGGTTATGGATCACGTGCAGACAAAGGAGATACAAGGAACTGCAGAGGCTGGTTTAAAGATACTAAGTGCTGGAGTAACTCAGTGAGTCAGACAGTTTCAGGCCGTGACCCTGGTCAGATTGGTTGAAGGGATTTGAATATCTTGGCATCTTGGCATGGTTAGGTTGGGGTTAGGTTAGGTCAGGGGGAGGTGCAGCGAGACCTGGGTGTCCTTGTACACCGGTCACTGAAAGTTGGCGTGCAGGTACAGCAGGCAGTGACGAAAGCTAATGGAATGTTAGGATTTCAGTATAGGAGTAAAGAGGTTCTTCTGCAGTTGTATAGGGCTCTGGTGAGACCACATCTGGAGTATTGTGCACAGTTTTGGTCTCCTAATTTGAGGAAGGACATCCTTGTGATTGAGGCAGTGCAGCGTAGGTTCACGAGATTGATCCCTGGGATGGCGGGACTGTCATATGAGGAAAGATTGAAAAGACTAGGCTTGTATTCACTGGAGTTTAGAAGGATGAAGGGGTGTCTTATAGAAACATATAAAATTATAAAAGGACTGGACAAGCTAGATACAGGAAAAATGTTCCCAATGTTCGGAATGTCCAGAACCAGGGGCCACAGTCTTAGAATAAAGGGGAGGCCATTTAAGACTGAGGTGAGAAAAAACGTTTTCACCCAGAGAGTTGCGAATTTGTGGAATTCCCTGCCACAGAGGGCAGTGGAGGCCAAATCACTGGATGGATTTAAGAGAGAGTTAGATAGAGCTCTAGGGGCTAGTGGAGTCAAGGGATATGGGGAGAAGGCAGGCACGGGTTATTGATTGGGGACGATCAGCCATGATCACAATGAATGGCGGTGCTGGCTCGAAGGTCCGAATGGCCTCCTCCTGCGCCTATTTTCTATGGTTCTATGGTCATTGTTCACAAGTTCTAGGAGAGTAATTAGGCCATTCGGCCCATCAAGTTTACTCTGCCATTCAATCATGGCTGGCCTATCAATCTTTCCCTCTCAACCCCATTCTCCTGCCTTCTCCCCATAACCCCTGACACCCTGGCTAATCTGTCAATCTCCACCAAATAAATATCCATTGACTTGGCCTCCACAGCCATCTGTGGCAATGAGTTCCACAGATTCACCACCCTCTGACTAAAGAGATTCCTCCTCATCTGTTTCCTAAAGGTAGTCCTTTCATTGAGAGAGCCATTATTCTGTTCCTGTGCTGGACTGGTCACTGCTCAGCACATTGCTGTTGTATGCTTAAGATCCTGCCTCTTATAATCCAGCCTGGTATCACAATACAGACACTGAGGTAATGCTGGTGAGACAGGGGATACAGGAATCACACTGGGTATTAACTCACAATCCTCTCTCCCAGGTACATCAAAGTACCCATCTCCCAACCACCATCAGGTTGACTCAGTGGTGCAGCGGGTGGGGACAGTGGGACAGCCGCCGTGACCCAAGTCAATCTAGTCCTCTGCTGCTGTCTGCACGGAGTCTGCACGTTCTCCCTGTGACCGCAGTGGGTTTCCTCCGGGCGCTCCGGTTCCCACCCACATCCGAAGATGTAATGTGCAGGAAGGAACCGCAAGTGCTGGTTTACACCGCGGATAAACACAAAATGCTGGAGTAACTCACCAGGACAGCCAGCCAGCATCTCTGGAGAAAAGGAATAGGTGGCGTTTCAGGCTGAGGCACTTCTTCAGTCTGAAGAAGGGTTTCGCCCCGAAACGTTGCCTATTTCCTTCGCTCCATAGATGTTGCTGCCCCCACTGAGTTTCTCCAGATTTTTTGTGTACCTTCGATTTTCCAGCATCTGCAGTTCCTTCTTAAACACTTCTTCAGACGGCTTGAAGAAGGGTCTCGCCCCGAAACCTCACCTATTCCTTTTCTCCCCAAAGATGTATGGGTTGGTCGGTCAAATTGCCCAAAGTGTGTGGGTGAGTGGCGACTCTCCCCCTCACGGACTCAGCTCTCCCCCAGATTCCCTTCTCCATCCGTCTCTCCCCTTCGCACTCGTGGGAGCTGACACCGCTGTCCACTGGTGGGGTGGGTAGTGGTCCTCTACCACTCCATCTCACCACCCACACCTCACCATTCATCACCGGCACAGCCCAGCCCCAGCCACGGATAACCCCCAAACCCCAAGGGCAATGTGACAGTGCCCGCACCACCAAGTCTCATCTGCTTTACAGAGAGAGCCCAGATAGTTCAAACCAAGCCCCCACACACACTCAGCAAATACACCACACACACATAGTTACACACACACACATACAGCCACTTTCCTTGCATTCATAACTAATTGAAGCAATGTCACAGTGTGATAGTGTGCTCACAGTGTACACACACACCCACTGTACAAATACACAATGTACGTGCACAATACCCACTGTACACACGCCACGCACACACACGCTATACACACACATCGCATACACACACACCACACACACCCCACAGTACAAACACACCACACACATTCATCACACACACTCACTATACAATACACCACGTACAACACATACCCCACACACACTCAGCAAATACACCACACACACAGTTACACACACACAGTGACACGCACACACACACACACACAGAAATATACACACACACACACACACATTGACACGCACACTGTGACACGCACACTGTGACACGCACACGCACAAGACACAGGCACCGAAACACACACACAGACAGACACAGGCACACAGACAGACAGACACACACACACACACAGACACAGACACAGGCACACAGACACACATCACAGACACACACAGACGCAGTGACACAGACACACAACGCTGTCACCCACAGCCCGTGGGAGCCGCCACTGAAGCGGCACCTTGCCCTCCAGTACACACCTCCAACTTCACGCCGCAGCCTCCAGCCCTGCAATCCGTGCCTGAGCAGGGCTGCGGAAAGCCGGCACTACAAGCAACCTGCGTCTCCCATCCACTCTGTGACCCAAGTTACAGCAGCAGCGCCGGGCGGCGGGACAAGGGACGAGGACCCCATCCATCCAGCGCTGCGCTGCGCTGCCCACCCCCAGCCAAGTGTCCCGTGTCCTCTCCACGTCCCGGGACCAGCCTCCTGCAGTTGGGGGGAAAACTTCCTACCTTAATGATCTCGTCCTGTTTCTCCTGGAAGTTGACGGGGTTGGCGAATGAGCTGATTGAAGGCAGGACTGTTTCTGCAAGGGCCATAGTAATTCCAGGTTAGCCCCGCCGCTCACTCACTCACTCACTTTAACTTCTCAGTCTCTAACAGGTTGCCTCTACTTTACCAAATGTTCAACAGGGACTCGACTCCTCCCTCATTAATATTCATACAGGTGATTTACATGCAAATTACGAACTGAATATTCAGGAGGGGGCGGGGCCTCCGAGTTATGAAATTGATGAGTCTCCAAACTTTTTTTTTTGGAGTAAATAAGACACTTTGAAAGCTTTTGAAGTCGGCCCTAAGTTTGCACCTTTGTTAGAGCTCGCAGTTTGCTGAGCCCAGCGAGACACAGGTTCTAGAGCACACAATACAGAACAGTACAATGTTGCAGGAACAGGAAGGAACTGCAGATGCTGGTTTAAATCGAAGGTAGACACAAAATGCTGGAGTAACTCAGCGGGACAGGCAGCATCTCTGGAGAGAAGGAATGGGTAACGTTTCGGGTCGAGACCCTTCTTCAGACTGATGTTAGGGGAGTAGGCGGTTCACAGAACAGGTTGTTATAGCTGATGTATAGGGAGGACCTGCAGGTGCTGGTTTACACCGAGGATAGACACAAAATGCTGGAGTAACTCAGCGGGTCAGGCAGCCTCTCTGGAGAGAAGGTGACGTTTTCTGATCGAGACCGTTCCTTCAGACTCATGATGCAAAGAAAGGTCCCGAAACGTTGCGTATTTCTTTTCTCCAGAGATGCTGCCCGACCCGCTGAGTTATAAACTAAACTAAATTAAATTAAATTAAATTCAATTAAATTAAACTAAAGAAGGGCTACTAGGCCATTGGAAGATCACTACTGCAGGTTCCCTCCGTGTCCCACACACCTTGCGGACTTGGAAGAACTTTGCCTTCACTGGTTCTGAACACTAGAACTCCCTCCTCAACAGCACACGGGGAACCTTCCCACGAGAGTAGACTAACAGTTCAAGAAAATATCCCCTCCCTCCTAACCACCACCTTCTCAATGGCAACAGAGGCCCGTCAATGTGCCCAGATCTTAGTAATGAGCTAAAAATACTCTGCACACATACACACACCCTCTCCGCGTACCCACCCTCGCCCTCATGCTCACTGCTGATAATGTCCTGATAACACACAGCAGATGTGAGGCCAAGAGCCTGCACCACAATGCTGCCCTCCTGACATAACACATACCTGCAGTCAGATTGGTGCTCAGGTGCATGTCTGATCTCAGGTGAGGTGCAGTGTGTCTGCTTCCCAACTCCTGATGTTGCTGCCTTCACACGAGCAACATTAGTGATCACGTGTGTGTGTGCACACGTGTGTGTGTGTGCACGTGGGAGTATATACATGTGTGTGTATGTTTGTGCACATGTGTGTGCGTGTGATTCTGCAACTATGTGTGTGTGTGCACGTTTGTGTGTACATGTGCATTCATGCATGTTTTCTGTGTGCGCATTTACATGTATATGTGTCTGTATGGGGGTGGGGACGTGTGCATGTGTGTGTCTGTGCATGTGTTGGGACGACAGATGGCACAATGGGCTAAGTGTTCGGCTGGCAACCGGAAGGTAGCCGGTTCGAATCCCGCTTGGAGTGCATACTGTCGTTGTGTCCTTGGGCAAGACACTTCACCCACCTTTGCCTGTGTGTGAATGTGTGTGAATGTGTGTGAGTGATTGGTGGTGGTCGGAGGGGCCGTAGGCGCAGATTGGCAGCCACGCTTCCGTCAGGCTGCCCCAGGGCAGCTGTGGCTACAGAAGTAGCTTACCACCACCGAGTGTGACTGAGGAGTGAATGAATAATGCGATGTAAAGCGCTTTGAGTATGAGAAAGGCGCTATATAAATCCCATCCATTATTATTATTATGTGTGTGTGTGTGTGTGTGTGTGCATGTGTGTGTGTGTGTGTGTGCATGTGTGTGTATGTATGTGTGTGTATGTGTGTGTGTTTGTGTGTGTGTGTGTGTGTGTGTGTGTGTGTGTGTGTGTGTGTGTGCGCGTGTGCGTGCGTGTGTGTGTGTGTGTGTGCGTGCGTGTGTGTGTGTGTGTGTGTGTGTAATACACATGCAGCAATTGTCCAACTTCCAATATAGTCCCTGGTGGACTCTTCGGAAGGTACAAGGGACAAAGCACTAGGTACCCAAACCCCACTGTACTTTTATATGAAAATCATCTCTGAAGATGCTAACATCTTTTGGGTTTTTAAAACATATCCTGTTTTATTTAATGACCTTCGCTTTGATTGTTTTCAGCCTGCTCTAAGTCTGGAGATGTGGACAGGATGTTTCCACTAGTGGGAGAGTCTAGGACTAGAGGCCACAGCCTCAGAATAAAAGGACATTCCTTTAGAAAGGAGATGAGGAGGAATTTATTTCATCAGAGTATGTGGAGGCCAAGTCAATGGATATTTTTATAGGTAGACAAAAATGCTGGAGAAACTCAGCGGGTGCAGCAGCATCTATGGAGCGAAGGAAATAGGTAACGTTTCGGGCCGAAACCCTTCTTCAGACTGATAGGGGGTGGCAGGGAGAAGGAAGGGATAAAAAGGGAGGAGGAGGAGCCCGAGGGCTGGGGGATGGGAGGAGACAGCTAGAGGGCTATGGGAAGGGGAGGAGACAGCAAGGGCTAGCAAAATTGGGAGAATTCAATGTTCATGCCCTCCGGATGCAGGCTCCCCAAGCGGAATATGAGGTGCTGTTCCTCCAATTTCCGGTGTTGCTCACTCTGGCAATGGAGGAGACCCAGGACAGAGAGGTCGGATTGGGAATGGGAGGGGGAGTTGAAGTGCTGAGCCACCGGGAGGTCAGGTAGGTTATTGCGGACCGAGCGGAGGTGTTCGGCGAAACGATCGCCCAACCTCCGCTTAGTCTCACCGATGTAGATCAGCTGACATCTAGAGCAGCGGATGCAGTAGATGAGGTTGGAGGAGATACAGGTGAACCTTTGTCGCACCTGGAACGACTGCTTGGGTCCTTGAATGGAGTCGAGGGGGGAGGTGAAGGGACAGGTGTTGCATTTCTTGCGGTTGCAACGGAAAGTGCCCGGGGAGGGGGTGGTACGGGAGGGAAGGGAAGAATTGACAAGGGAGTTGCGGAGGGAGCGGTCTTTGCGGAAGGCAGGCATGGGGGGAGATGGGAAGATGTGGCGAGTGGTGGGGTCACGTTGGAGGTGGCGGAAATGGCGGAGGATTATGTGTTGTATTTGCCGGCTGGTGGGGTGAAAGGTGAGGACCAGAGGGACTCTGCCCTTGTTGCGAGTGCGGGGATGGGGAGAGAGAGCAGTGTTGCGGGGTATGGAAGAGACCCTGGTGCGAGCCTCATCTATGGTGGAGGAGGGGAATCCCCGTTCCCTGAAGAATGAGGACATTTCAGATGCCCTGGTGTAGAAATCCTCATCCTGGGAGCAAATGCGGCGTAGGCGGAGGAATTGGGAGTAGGGGATGGAGTCCTTACAGGAAGCAGGGTGGGAAGAAGTGTAGTCCAGATAGCCATGGGAGTCAGTGGGTTTGTAGTGGATGTCGGTCAGAAGTCTATCACCTGCGATGGAGATGGTGAGGTCAAGGAATGGTAGGGAAGTGTCGGAAATAGTCCAGGTGTATTGGAGTGCCGGATGGAAGTTGGTGGTGAAGTGGATGAAGTCAGTCAGTTGTGTGTGGGTGCAGGAGGTGGCCCCAAAGCAGTCGTCGATGTTGGGGCCACGATATTTTTATAGTGCAGGTTGACAGGTTCTTCATTAGTAAGGATGTCTAATAGTGGGAGAGTCCTGATTAGGGGGTTAAGGGGAGAAGGCAGGAGAATGGGGTTGAGATAGATCAGCCATGGCTGAATGGTGGAGTAGACTTGATGGGCCGAATGGCCAAACTCCGCTCCTATACTCTATGAGTTTATGGTTATTATAAATGCCACAACTGCACACCAGTTCAATCAGCGTATGAAGGGATAGGTTGAGACTTATGTTTCTTGTCCCCTTTGCTTGAATCCTCAGTAGGTTGCCATATCTCCCCAGTCTCTCTCGCCAAGCTTGCTCACGTATCCCCGGCCTCCGATTGTAGATAAGTGAAGAGAAACATCTTTATCAGCTCCGTCTGTCTGACTTCCACTGAAACTAGTCCGTTTATCAAACGCCGTTAGACCTTCCACAATTACCGGGCTGCTGTAAACACTGGTTGTAAACTGACGCAGGGGAGGTGAAGAGTTTAGTTTAGAGATACAGCACGGAAACAGGCCCTCCGACCCACCGAGTCCGCGCCGACCAGCGATCCCCGAACACTAACACCTCCCTACACACATGAGGGACAATTTACACTTATACCAAGCCAACTATTCTACAAACCTGTCTGTACGTCTTTGGAGTTTGGGAGGAAACCGAAGATCTCGGAGAAAGCCCCTACGCAAGTCTCAGGGAGAACGTACAAACTCCGTACAGCCAGCACCCGTAGTCAGGATGGAACCCGGGTTTCTGGTACTGCAAACGCTGTTAGGCAGCAACTATACTGCTGTGCCACCATTAGAGAGAAGTCGGTGTGGGTGAGTTCTGTGGGGGGGCAGGAGTGAAGTCGCCTTCCAGAGGGAAGTGATTCAAAGAGTTTGAGTCCAGGGTGAGAGGGGTCAGAGGTGATCTTCCTGGCCCTTGCAGTGTACAGTTCATCAATGGAGGGAAGGTTGCAGCCAACAACCTTCTCGGCTGTTCGAAGGATTCACTGCAGCCTTCGGATGTCATACTTGGTGGCTGAGCCAAACCAGACCATGATGGAGAAGGTGAGGCCAGACTCTGTGATGGCCGTATAGAATTGGACCATCATTGCCTGTGGCAGATTGTGTTTCCTCAGTTGCCACAGGAAGTATCTCTGTTGTGCCTTTTTAACTGTGGAGTCGATGGTTGCCCCCTATTTAAGGTCATTGGAGATGATGGTTCCCAGGAAACATAGAAACATAGAAAATAGGTGCAGGAGTAGAGGCCATTCGGCCCTTCGAGCCTGCACCGCCATTCAATATGATCATGGCTGATCGTCCAACTCAGTATCCTCCTGTACCTGCCTTCTCTCCATACCCCCTGATCCCTTTAGCCACAAGGGCCACATCTAACTCCCTCTTAAATATAGCCAATGAACTGGCCTCAACTACCTTCTGTGGCAGAGAATTCCACAGATTCACCACTCTCTGTGTGAAAAATGTTTTCCTCATCTCGGTCCTAAAAGATTTCCCCCTTATCCTTAAACTGTGACCCCTTGTTCTGGACTTCCCCAACATCAGGAACAATCTTCCTGCATCTAGCCTGCCCAACCCCTTAAGAATGTTGTAAGTTTCTATAAGAAACTTAAAACATGAACTTGAAAGACTCTACAGATGTGGACAAGGGCCCAGTCTTTGCAAACTGGAGCCAGGCTGTAAGTGGGTGTGTAAGTGGTGATTGGGGAGGAATGGGTGGGAAAGGGCCCAGTCTTTACAGACTGGAGCCAGGCTGTAAGTGGGTGTGAAGTGGTGATTGGGGAGGAGTGGTTATGGGAGGGGGGGGGGGGGGGGGGTACCAGGGTGATGTTTCTGTCTATCGAACTTGCAGTCAAACTCGTTCAGATCATTGGTCAGCTGACAATTGTCCAAGGAGCGGGGGGCTTACCTCTTGTAGCCGGTGATTTCTTGCAAGCCCTTCCACACTGAAGACGAGTCATTAGCTGAGAACGTGCTCCTCAACTGCTCAGAGTACCTTTCCTTGGCAGCTCTGATTCCTCTTCTCAGCTTGTACTTGGCCTGCCTGTAGAGGTCTGCATCCCCGCTCCTGTGGGCCTCATCTTTAGACTGGCGGAGGAGATTCATAGAAAACATAGATACATAGAAAATAGGTGCAGGAGTAGGCCATTCGGCCCTTCGATGTCTGAGTTCTGCTGTAAACCAGGGCTTGTCGTTGTTGAAGGTACACAAAAATGCCGGAAAAACTCAGCGGGTGCAGCAGCATCTATGGGGCGAAGGAAATAGGCAACGTTTCAGGCCGAAACCCTTCTTCAGACTGATGGGGGGTGGCGGGGAGAAGAAATGAAAAAGGTGGAGGAGGAGCCCGAGGGCTGAGGGACGGGAGGAGACAGCCCGAGGGCTGAGGAAGGGGAGGAGACAGCAAGGGCTAACAAAATTGGGAGAATTCAATGTTCATGCCCGCAGGATGCAGACTCCCCAAGCGGAATATGAGGTGCTGTTCCTCCAATTTCCGGTGTTGCTCACTCTGGCCATGGAGGAGACCCAGGACAGAGAGGTCGGATACGGAGTGGGAGGGGGAGTTGAAGTGCTGAGCCACCGGGAGGTCAGGTAGGTTGTTGCGGACCGAGCGGAGGTGTTCGGCGAAACGATCGCCCAGATCGTTGTTGAACCAGGTCCGGGTCCTAGTGGCAATGCAACTGTCCTCACAAAAACTGACATATGATGTCACAGTGTTTGTATACTCATCCAGGCTTGTGGATGCTTCCTTGAACACATTCCAACCCGTGCAGTCAAAGCAGGACCGTCGGTTCTCAATGCCCTCGCTTGACCACCTTTTAGTTGTTCTGACCACAGACTTAGCAGATTTTATTTTCTGCCTGTAGGCCGGAATAAGGTGAACTAGACCAGTGGTTCCCAACCTTTTTTTGCTCATGGCCCCTTCGGGATCTTTTAATTTTTCTGTGCCCCCCCCAACATTATTAGTGGGAAAAAAGTACTTCAATATTATAATACCTTCCATAAAAATGTCAGTCTATTAATTACACAAATATTCTCTTTTATTCTATTCCACAAACATCAAAAATATTTCAACTACATAGATTTAAATTTATTAGAACTGAAATTTAGGAGGCAACAGGGTGGGAGCTCTGTGGCCCCCTTCATTGAACCTGTGGCCCCCTAAATCCCAAGTTTTTTCTGTGGCCCCCCTGAAATTTGCCATATGGCCCCAGGTTGGGAATCACTGGTCTAAACCATGATCAGAGAGTCCCAGAGCCACCCGGGGAATAGAGCGATATGCGTTCTTGATTGTAGTGTATCAGTGATCGAGTGTTCTCTCCCCTCTGGTGGGGCAGGTATTGACCCCAAAGTGCTTCACATAATTACATCCACACACACAGGCAAAGGTGGGTGAAGTGTCTTGCCCAAGGACACACACAGGCAAAGGTGGGTGAAGTGTCTTGCCCAAGGACACAACGACAGTATGCACTCCAAACGGGATTCGAACCAGCTACCTTCCGGTCGCCAGCCGAACACTTAGCCCATTGTGCCATCTGTCTGGTAACGTGATGTCTGTATTTTGGAAGCTCTCGGCTGAGGTTCGCCTTGTTAAAACCCCCCAAAACAATGACCATGGAGTCCGGGGAAGTCACCCGCTACTCTCGTTACCTGGTCAGCGAGCTGCGTTTGCGCCTCACGTACGCAGACTTGGGGGATGTAAACTCCAGCGAGAGTAAAAGAGGTAAACTCCCTCGGAGAATAAAAGGATTTGTAGTTTATAAAAAAAAGATTCCAGATTGGGAGAACAGAAGTTAGACAGTACTGTGATGTCACAAAAATGCTGGAGAAACTCAGCGGGTGCAGCAGCATCTATGGAGCGAAGGAAATAGGCAACGTTTCGTCCCGAAACGTTGCCTATTTCCTTCGCTCCATAGATGCTGCTGCACCCGCTGAGTTTCTCCAGCATTTTTGTGTACCTTCGATTTTCCAGCATCTGCAGTTCCTTCTTAAACACTAAAGGAACGGGGAATGTCGTTGCACCACCACCTGCATATTCCACCGCCTCTTGATTTCCCCGCTGCCCCTGCTCTGTAGAGTTGAAAGCCGGGGTCGACTCTCACAGCCAGGACTCGGTGAAGCACAGGGGTTTGTGCCTTCTCCCCGTGACCACGTGAATTCTCTCCGGTTTGGGCGCTCCGGTTTCCTCCCACATTCCAAAGACGTACAGGTTTGTAGGTTAATTGGCTTTGGTAAGTTGTAAAGATAGTAAAGCTGTCCCTAGTGTGTGTGTGTGTTATGGTACGGGGTGATTGCAGGTCGGCATGGACTCGGTGGGCCGAAGGGCCTATTTCTACATAGTGTCTTCAGGTCAGAGTCCATTCACTAACGCTATCCTGCAACACCAGGGAAAATTGCCAATTAACCTGCAAACCTGCACATAGAAACATAGAAACATAGAAAATAGGTGCAGGAGTAGGCCATTCAGCCCTTCGAGCCTGCACCGCCATTCAATATGATCATGGCTGATCATCCAACTCAGTATCCCATACCTGCCTTCTCTCCATACCCCCTGATCCCTTTAGCCACAAGGGCCACATCTAACTCCCTCTTAAATATAGCCAGTGAACTGGCCTCAACTACCTTCTGTGGCAGAGAATTCCACAGATTCACCACTCTCTGTGTGAAAAATGATTTTCTCATCTCGGTCCTAAAAGACTTCCCTCTTATCCTTAAACTGTGACCCCTAGTCCTGGACTTCCCCAACATCTGGAACAATCTTCCTGCATCTAGCCTGTCCAACCCCTTAAGAATGTTGTAAGTTTCTATAAGATCCCCCCTCAATCTTCTGAATTCTAGCGAGTACAAGCCGAGTCTATCCAGTCTTTCTTCATATGAAAGTCCTGCCATCCCGGGAATCAGTCTGGTGAACCTTGCACGTCTTTGGGATGTGGGAAGAAACCAGGGCACCCGGAGGAAACACACGTGATCACGGTGACAACGTGCAAACTTTGAATGGACAGCGCCCGTAGTCAGGATCGCACCCGGGTCTCTGGCGCTGAGAGGCAGCAACACTACTGCTGCTCCACCGTGCCATTATGAATGTTGCCCCTACTCTAGGTAAAAGACTGTGCATTTATCCCATCTGTTTCTCTCACGACCTTGTACACGATACGTGTGTGCGGGGGAGGTAGTTGCAGGCAGCGATGAGCAAGCACTAAACTTCCAGGAATACGATGGCACGGCAGATTAAGTAGCCGTGAGGGTTATCTGTGGTGCACCAGGTCCCATGCTGACAGGAGAGATAGCTGGAGCAGCACGGGGCCCTGGGTGGCTCTGATGAGGCCGACTGCACGGTGTTTAGGGCAGATCACGGGAGCTTCCTGAGCCGCTGCCTGACCAACTGCCTTGTTTGTGAGAGGACAGATAATCAGAGGAGACACGCAGAGCTGTGGTCACTGGGTTATTGGAGCAGTGTGGTGTGGTG
>NC_045990.1:8953314-9130814 GCF_010909765.2 Amblyraja radiata
GGTGCTGTGAGGCAGCAAGTCTACCACTGCGCCACCGTGCCACCTGTAGAGCTGTTTGTGAAATGAACTAATGATCTGGATGAAAAATGTGTAGGAAGGAACTGCAGATGCTGGTTTACACCGAAGATAGACACAAAATGCTGGTGTAACTCGGCGGGAGAGGCAGCATCTCTGGGTGGAAGAAATAGGTAACGGGGAAGTTAGGTCTTGACACAAAACGTCACCTATTCCTTTTCTCCAGAGATGCTGCCTGACCCGCTGAGTTACTCCAACATCTTGTGTCTATCTTTGGACAATAATGTAGATGGGTTGTTAGTAAGATATAAAATTTGGTGTAGTTGCAGACAGACTGTGTTTAGGATGCAAATCAAACTGCCCGTGCGGATGGTGGGAACAGAATCCATCAGGGATTTTCATAGATACATACAGCGTGGAAACAGGCCCTTTGGCCCAACTTACCCACAATGACAAACATGCCTCATGTAAACTGGTCACACCTGCCTGCCTTGCTCATATCCCTCTATACCTATCCTTTCCATGTATCTTTCTAAATGTTTCTTGAACATTGCGATAGTACCTGCCTCAACTACCTCCACCAGCAGCTCATTTCATACACCCACCAGCAGCTCATTTCATACACCCACCAGCCTTTGTGCAAAAGGGTTTTACTCCTCAGGTTCCCATTAAATCTTTAACCCCTCACCTTAAACCCATGTTCTCCGTTTCTCAGTTCCTCTACTCTGGACAAAAGACTGTGCGGTTACCCAATCTATTCCTCTCATGATTTTGTACACCTCTAAGATCACCCTTCATCCCCCTAAATTTCGAAAAGGAATTTGATGAGAAATTAGCGAAACGCAAAGTGCTTTCGGAACTCAGGGGGTCAGGCAGCATCTGGAGGGAATAGACAGACTGGAAGTTGGGTCCCAACCCAAAACATTGTCTGTCTAATCCTTCCATACATGCTGTCTGACCTGCTGAGTTCCTCCAGCACTTTGTCTTTAGCTCAAGATTCCAGCACCTGCAGTTCCTTGTGCCTGGATGGGAATATAATTGGGAGGTCAGGCTGTGTGGGTGGAGTGGATTGCTGTGCTAGCAGTAGGACATTCTCGATGGGTTGAATGTCCGCCTCCTGTGCATATTGACTCTGAATCATTGGGACAAAGTGTGGTTTTCATACATTATTTCATGCTCCTGCAGGTGTGTGGATGTGGAGTCTGGTTGCTGATTATCGAGAGGCGTGTAAAGAGATCGTCGTGGGGGCAAGGGATAATCCGTGGAAGGCATCCCTTTACTGCCTCCTGCTGGGGGGGGCTGCCACCTGCGCCTACTACAACCCCTCCGAAAAATCCTTCCAGGAGTCTCTGTTGGAGTCCTCCAACCAGCTTCTGGTGCTGTCACCCTTGGTCCGTAGTTGCCACGCAGACCGGCACATCCAGAAGCTGGTGACAATTAAAACCCAGGGCTGTCTCCGGCACGTGAGTTTGGGCGTCTTCTCCCTGGTGTACACGGCCCCCTACGACCCGGACACCAGCATCTACGGCGCGCATTGCGTGTACCTGAGGCCAAGATGGTCGGACTTTCCAGACCGGGTTTTAGACCTGGGCTTCCTGGGCAAATGGTGGGTGCTCGTCTCCAAGATGAAAGACTGGGACATCAATGACGACGAGTTTGCCCACCTCCCCGCTGAGCTGCGGACCGTCACATCACAGGACCTCCACTCGGCTGAGAACGAGAGACTGTTTGAATTAAAGTTCCAGCCTATCATTCTCCGAGAGGAGGACATGCAGGAGGGTGAAGGAAGCTGACGGGCACTGCTCACTGCCATGCCACACCACGAAGAATACAACTCAACACCTCTAATATAGACCAGGACAATGCAGGATCAGGCCCTTCGGCCCACTGTGTCTGTGCCAACCATGATGCCACTCTAATTAATCCCAGGTTCCTGCATGTGGAGTGTGTCTCTCTATTCCCAGCCTGTGCATGTGTCTGTCGAAATGTTGATGCCCACTTCCTCTCCACCCATTCTTGGTTGGTTAAACTTGGCACTGCTATAAATGGTTTCAAAATAAACAGTTCTATAATTAAGACATCAGGCCGTGATGTTTAGTTTTAGTTTAGAGATACAGCGCAGGAACAGGCCCTTCAGCCCACCGAGTCCGCACCAACCTGTAATCCCCAGCACACTAACACTATCCTACACACACACACACGAGGGGGTGGGAGATTGCAACCTTCACTTGGTCCACCCTGTTTCAACTAATGCAATCATCCCGATGTGCACAAACAAGATCACTTAGAGCAAGTTGACCCACAACTTTAGGCTGTGCACACCATACGCAAGAAGAAGAAGAAGAAGACACATAATAGGGACAATTTTACATTAACACCAAGTCAAATAACCTACAAACCTGTACATCTTTGGAGTGTGGGAGGAAACCGGAGCATCCGGAGAAAATCCACACAGGTCACAGGGAGAAGGTACTAACTCCGTACCGATAGCTCCCGTAGTCGGGATCGAACCCGGGTCTCTGGCGCTGTAAAGCAGCAACTGTACCGTTGCGCCACCGTGCCACCATGTTGTGTGAACACTTTTTTACTGTCGGGTTTGATGCAGGAACAAGTCACCACAGCAGTGAAATACTGGACCTGAGATTGCCCTTTCTCAATGTGAGCTCTGCACCTCCAGGTAACGTGGGTTTGGAACCCCTGGCCTTCAACAGCGCAGCATCTCCTTACTGGGCCAGTGAAGTACCAGTCTGGTGTTGCTGCCTCGGATAGAGGTGGGGACGGGAGATGGGGTCCTTGTGGGTGAGAAGGGCTGCCCGGGGTCGCTGCCCTGAATCAAGGCCATAACTCCCTGTTGAGTTTTCCGTCTGGGATTCGCCATTCGTGCATTGGCGAGCAGGCAATAGCCACGTCCTCTGGAAGTGATGCCTGTGCTGACGAGTGAACAAAATGGGGCATTTCTCTGAACACAGCTCTCCTGCAGGCACAGCTGTGAGCCAGATGTACTACTGCTAAATGCCAGTTGACATTTGTTGGAGGCATTTGCCAGTCGTTTAGGGGTGGCTCAGCAGTAGAGTTGCTGCCTTACAGCGCCAGAGACCCGGGTTCAATCCTGACCACAGGTGCTGTCTGTAGTTTGTACATTCTCCCTGTGACCGGGTGCTCCGGTTTCCTCCACACTCCAAAGACCTACAGGTTTGGAGGTTAATTGGCTTTGCTAAAATTGTAAATTGTCCCTAGTGTGTACAGTCATAATGTTTGGGACAAAGACCCATCATTTTGAAACCAAAATGTATAAAAATGGCCTTTAATAAAATCTGACAATGTGCACTTTGACCACATGTGATTTTTTTAATTACAAATCTCAAATTGTGGAGTACTGAGGCAAATAAATAAATGATGGGTCTTTGTCCCAAACATTATGGAGGCTTGTCTCAAACATTAGGATAGCGCTAGTGCATGGCGCAGACTCATTGGGGCAATGGGCCTGTTTCCGTGCTGTATATCTAGTCTAAAATGTCAGTGGCACTCTCACGCCATCATGTGGTGATCACAAGTAGTGTTGCAAACCTGAAAACCACCGGATGGACCCGACCCGAAACGTCGTCTGTCAATTTCCCTCCACAGACGCTGCCTGACCTGCTGAGTTACTCCAGCTTTATGTGTCAATCGTTGGTTTAAGTCAACATCTGCGGTTCCTTCATCCTCAAAGCTTTTGTCCCCCCCACCTCTATCTTTCAATCTTCCAGCACTTTGATGGGTGACTGAAGCTGAGGAGTGGAGACATAAGAAACTGCAGATGCTGGAATTTTGTGCGAAACACAGCTGGAGTAACTCAACGGGTAAGGCAGCATCAGTGGAGGGAATGGACAGATAAAGCCTGCAGTTTCTGGAAAATCTGAAATTAAAAGGGAATGCTGGATGCACTCAATAGATCCGGCAGCATTCAAGGAGATAAAAGTGAGTTCATGTTGCTAAATGTTTAAGAAGGAACTGCAGATGCTGGAAAAAATCGAAGGTAGACAAAAATGCTGGAGAAACTCAGCGGGTGAGGCAGCATCTATGGAGCGAAGGAATAGGTGACGATTCGGGTCGAGACCATTCTTCAGATATGCAGAAGAGCTTCCAATCCTGGTCATAAGGAATAGGAGTAGAATTAGGCCATTCGGCCCATCAAGTCTACTCCACCATTCAATCATGGCTGCTCTTTCTCTCCCTCGCAACCACATTCTCCTTCTCTCTGGAACTCTCTGCCACAGAAGGTAGTTCAGGCCAGTTCATTGGCTGTATTTAAGAGGGAGTTAGATGTGGCCCTTGTGGCTAATGGGATCAGGGGGTATGGAGAGAAGGCAGGTACAGGATACTGAGTTGGATGATCACCCATGATCATATTGAATGGCGGTGCAGGCTCGAAGGGCCGAATGGCCTACTCCTGCACCTAATTTCTATGTTTCTAACCTCTAACACCTGTACTAACCAAGAATCTGTCTATCTCTGCCTTAAATATATCCACTGACTTGGCCTCCATGGTAAATAAGTCAGTAACCGTGTTCACCATTTTCCCCACTCTAAAGGCTGCAACAAGTAATGATTTCAATGTCCCATTCCCGTGGTGCATACGACCATTAAACTTTATCTGTTTATTTCTGTGTATATATATGGTCTATGCTATATAGACACACTGAACTGCTGTATTTATGCTTACAATACTCTTGTGCTGCAGCAAGCAGGAATTTCATTGTCCTATCTGGGACACATGACAATAAACTCTCTTGACTTGACCCACAAAACAACAAGATGGTCGCACAGAAGGAGGTAGCAAACCATCCTGGAACCCAAGGGCATGTGTAAAGTAAGGAGATGAGCAACTTATTTTTTTCCAATATACTTTATTCAGAATGAAAAAATATATACAAAACAAGAACAGTGCAGAAACTCTTCCGACACTCTCGGCCTCTGTACATTAATTAGTGTCACATGCGGTAGTGTTCACAAACAAACCATGGCCCCTTGCCACTCGTGTGCCCTCCTGGAGTAACACCCAATTCCACCGGACTGCCCCTCAATCGAGCACCAGCCCCTGAGAAAGGATGAGTTTGGATGAGCGGAGTTACGTTTTATCAGAATGTAGAAACAAGGAACTGCAGATGGTGGTTTATACCAAACATAGACACCCAGTGCTAGAGTATCTCAGCATGTTAGGCAACATCTCTGGAGGAAAAGGCGTGACATTTCGGGTCAGGGCTAAGAAGGGTCCTGATCCAAAACATCGCCCCTTTCTTCTCCAGAGATGGTGCCTGACCCGCTGAGTTACTCCAGCACTTTGTGTATTTTACTTTTTATCAGTGTTTCCTGCATGAGTGGATTGAGATTAAGGTCTGAGTGGAAAGCAAAGACTGGGCAGAGAATCTCCTGATTGTAGTGGGGTCAGATTTCCTCTCTGCAGGAAGGTCATTTCTAAAGGATGCACAAAGCGCGGGGAGGAAATCTTCCCATTGTAATTATCCAGTCAACATTCAGTCACCTAGAACACTGTAGGTGTCAAAGTCTTGCATTTAGAGAATGCCTCATTATTTCTCAAGGCACTCAACAGTCAGTGTCATACATCACAGCAGCAGGAAGTCACTCAGCCAGTTTAACCTGCCTCGATGAAAGGGTAGACAAAAGTGCTGGAGAAATTCAGCGGGTGCGGCAGCATATATGGAGCGAAGGAAATAGGTAACTTTTCGGGCCGAGTTCTCAATTCAAACACAGGACATGAGCCATTTAAAAAGAAAAAACATTTAAAAACACGCAAACTGTTCCCCCGCCACGCTGATTACACTGCGAGAGGCATAACTGAAGTCGGGTCGGGGTTACTGAAATGGCGGAAGTTACGCTCCGTTGCGTACTACACGTCAGTCCATTGGATTTTGCAGGAGTGGGCCATCTTGCTCCGATCTAAGATCTTTGGGGCTGAGTAATTTACTCCGACTGCCCACATTTGTCCCTATTAATTTGCAGAACAGTTATTGGAAACAATGCAGTCAATGAGATGAGATGGAGGTGATGCTTAATAATAGCATATTGGACTGCTAAATCAATTTATTTGAATAAGTATATTTATAGACCCATGCAAACAAAATATCTTCGTAAACAATAGAGTGGAGGGTAGTTATTTATGTGTAGGAAGAAACTGTAGATGCTGGTTTACACTGAAGGTAGACACAAAATGCTGCAGTAACTCAGCGGGACAGGCAGCATCTCTGGAGAGAAGGAAGAGTTATTTATGAATTGAGCACAGAATCAATCTTTGTCACTGGCAGCAGCGGGAATGACTGGGAATGTGCTTATTTGTTTCCGTTTCCGAAAACAGCTCTCTTCAAGTGCCTGTAGAACTAAGGAACTGCAGATGCTGGTTTACAAAAAAAGACAAAGTTCTGGTGTAACTCAGTAGGTTAGGCAGCATTCTGGAGAACATGATCCCAAAAAAGGATCTTAGCACGAAACATTGCCTCTCAATCTTCTCCAGCGTCACCCATTCCTTCTCAAGACTCTATCCCCATGGGTGAGGCCCTCACTCATGTCTCCTCGGTCGCCCGCAGCTCTGCCCTTGTTCCCCTGCCCCCCGGTCGCAACAGAGGCAGAGTCCCCCCTAGTCGTTTCCTTCCACCCCATCAGCCGTCGCCTTACAACACATAATCCTCCAACATTTCCACCACCTCCAACGGGATCCTACCACCAGCCATATTTCCCCATCTCCACCCCTTTCCGCCTTCGTTCCCTGCGTAACTTCCTGATTAACTCATCCCAAACCACCCCCTCTCCAGGTACCTTCCCCTGCAACCGCATAAGATGCAACACCTGCCCCTAAACCTCCTACCTCTACTCTGTCCAGGGACCCCGACAGTCCTATCAGGTTAGGCAGAGGTTTGCTTGCACCTCATCCAGCCTCCTTGTCTTGGAAGCTATTCAGTTAGCCCCTCTTCCGTGCGATTGTCCCATTGCCATCTTTCATTGAAAGAATTTTCCAATTTACAATTCCCATTGTGAAGGTTTGAGGTCACCTAACTCAGTACCGACTGTGATGGAAGAAAGGACATCCCAGGACTAAACTGGTGAACAATATGTCAGCTGCTGGAGTTATTAACCCAGCTCTCGGAGTTCTAAATAGTTTGTAATTCACTTTTATTCTGGCACTAGAATTGAAATCAGTGTACACTAAATGGTGTCAAACTAACCATCACACTATTTAGTCTGAAGAAGGGTTTCGGCCCGAAACGTCGCCTATTTCCTTCGCTCCATAGATGCTGCTGCACCCGCTGAGTTTCCCCAGCAATTTTGTGTACCTACACTATTTTAACAGTTCTGGTGAGTAAATGCACAAAGCTTCAAGCTTACTATTTGGTTTTCATTCACTTATGGAGATTTATTTTTAAAGAGAGAATCATAGATTATTTCCATCTCCTGCAGCAGGATTGAGGCATTTAGTAACTGTCGGCAATAGTATTTGGGACAGTCGGCACCTCTGGTTTATTGCCACTTATTCCACTTTGCGCGCAAAGTTCCCCTGTAGCTGCTTGCAGACATACAACAAGATGCTGATTAGACCAGAGTTCTGTGACACCATCACTCTGGAAAGAAATACTAGTGTGTAGGAAGGAATTGTAGATGCTGGTTTACACAAAATATAGACAAAATGCTGGAGCAACTCAGCGAGACACATATCATCTCTTGAGAGAAGGAATGGGCGATGTCTCAGGACGTGTCTGAAGAAGGGTATCGACCCAAAACGTCACCCATTCCTTCTCTCCAGAGATGATATCTGTCCCGCTGAGTTGCTCCAGCATTTTGTGTCTTTCATCAAAAGAAATACTAGCCTTGGGAAGAATACTGCTTGGATTTATCCTAATAACTTTTGGATTCCATGAGTTGCATTTATCAAAAAAGCTTACACAAACTAACATTCAGAAAGTTAAATGAGCCTTAATCAAAGTTTATGATAGGGTGGATGGAAATAATCACTCCTGGCTGAGGAATCTAGTGCTAAGATTTGAACCAAGGCTTTTCAACTAAAACTGAGTCCCATTCCCAATCTGATTTCAATATTATACATCTTGCAGAGGCAAAGCAAGAATTTCATTGTCCTATCTGGGACACATGACAATAAACTCTCTTCTTCAAGCAGTTCATCTCATGCCAAACATAGAGAAGTAAAGCATAGGAACAGGCCCTTTGGCTCAACATATCAGCACCCACCACGAGGTCAAATTATACTAATGTCACCAGGAATGGTGCATTGTTCCATGTTAGTACATAGGACAAGAAAACAACTCTTTTGATCTTTCAATTCCCTTCTGTTCATGTGAATGCTGAGGACTACAACATCCAGGTTCAGGAATAGCTGCTTCCCCACAGCATTCAGGCTATTAAACTCAACTGAAACAAAACTCTGAACATTAATAGACCATTATCTGTTTATTTCCACTTTATCTGCTTATTTATTCATGTGTGTATATATTTATATAATGGTATATGGACACACTGATCTGTTCCGTATTCATGCCTACAATATTCTGTTGTGCTGAAGTTAAGTAACAATTTCATTGTCCAAGGGGTTGGACAGGCTAGATGCAGGAAGATTGTTCCCGATGTTGGGGAAGTCCAGAACAAGGGGTCACAGTTTAAGGATAAGGGGGAAATCTTTTAGGACCGAGATGAGGAAAACATTTTTCACACAGAGAGTGGTGAATCTCTGGTATTCTCTGCCACAGAAGGTAGTTGAGGCCAGGTCATTGGCTATATTTAAGAGGGAGTTAGATGTGGCCCTTGTGGCTAAAGGGATCAGGGGGTATGGAGAGAAGGCAGGTACAGGATACTGAGTTGGATGATCAGCCATGATCATATTGAATGGCGGTGCAGGCTCGAAGGGCTGAATGGCCTACTCCTGCACCTATTTTCTATGTTTCTATCTGGGACACATGACAATAAACTCTCTTGAATCTTGAAATGTTGCTAAAATATTTGTTTCCACTGAAAATGTATTCCAGCCACCTGTCACTCTCCGTGTAAAAATCTAACTTGCCCCTGCCCATCTCATTTGAACTCATCATCTCCCCATCTCACCTGGAACCCATGCCCTCTGCTCTCTTACACACCTCCACCCCAAGACCAAGATTCTGACCATCTCCCCTACCTAGAACCATCACTTAGTTCGCACTGACAACAGGAAGAGTCTGGAAAGTACACATTAATAGAGAGGGATCGTGTACCGGATCAACCAAAATGTGCTGCAGTATGGATAGACTCTGGCAAATGCAGGGAGCACAAATTCACAGGAAACATTTAGCAAAGCATTGACAGACTGTGTAGGAGATCATCCTTCCAGGCTTTTCAGCATGTAAAAAAAAAGCATTGTTCATCCAAAAATATTATACTGCTGAGATCTAAACATTGCTTCACCCCCTTCTGTTGCTGCTTTGCTGGATGGTTTGCCTGTAATCTTTGTGGCAGGGTCTAATCTGTATGCAAACAGCAACGCAATGTCAATTGGGTAATGAGACACTGGGATTCATCCTCATTATTCTCCTCGTGTGCTTGGGTGAGTAGAGCGGGGAGAGACAGCACCGACCGAGGAAGCACAGCATCGATTACCCCAGTCGCCAGTTGTACTCTGCTACATCCCTGGTCATCGTATGCCCTCAGACGTCCAACACTGCAATTTCTTTTAATTAACTCTGATTGCATTTGAAGACCTGTCTTGATTCGGATCCTAAACACAGAATGCATTCCTTGGAGACCAAGGCTTCCAAATAGGATATCTCTGCTGAGCAACTTTTCCCACAGTGTGATTCTTTGCAGGTTTACCAGATGAAGGCAAGGTTTCCTTGTAGCTTTGGCTGGCTTAGGTGGGGAAGTACAGGAAATAAGAATCAAACGTTTGTTTCTTCCTTAATCAATCTGCATACCTCAACAATTCAATGTGCAGGAAGGAACTGCAGATGCTGGTTTACACCCAAGATAGGACACAAAATGCTGGACTAACAGTGGGACAGGCAGTATCTCTGACAAGAAGGAATGGGCGAAGTTTCTGGTCAAGACCCTTCTTTTTCTATTTTAGCTTTGAGTAAAACACAAAGTGCTGCAAGAACAGGCAGCATCTGTGGGGGGGGAAGGATAGATGATGCCTCGGGTTACGACCGTTTCTCAGAATGGCCAGACTTTGCCCTACCCCATCTTCTCTTTTCCAGCTTTCAATCCCCTTCATCAGTCTGAAGAAACCAGACACAAAGTGTTATCTTTTAATTGAGTCTGAAGAAGGGTTTCGGCCCGAAACGTCGCCTATTTCCTTCGCTCCATAGATGCTGCTGCACCCGCTGAGTTTCCCCAGCAATTTTGTGTACCTACAAAGTGTTATCTGTCCATTCCCTCCACAAACGCTGCCTAACCCACTGGGTTCCTCCAGCACTTTGTGTTTTTACTCTATGCAAGTTTGCAGATCAGGACTTTTTTTTTCTTTCAGGCAAGGACAACAGCCATTTACGATCAACATTGAGTTCAACAATGTCACGTCCTAATGACTTGCCCCATCTCATCAGACAGCAGCTGTAGATAATAATTCTACCATTCCCACTTCCAGTGTCAGTGGATCACCCTCTTCAAGCTGAACATGGTGTTGCCATCATCTTTTGGCCCACACTATCAGTCATCAATTGCTCCTGCCTTCCACCATCACACAACTTCCTTCTTTTCACCAATTAGTGTTTTAAACTGCTGGCTAGCAATGAGTGATATTATTAAATATAATCACCTGTTCTCCGAAAGCATTATACAAAAGCTCGAGAGCAAGAGAATGTCGGAGCCAATTCAATTCCGTGAAGGATTTAATGAGACTACTCCTGTTGTAGGAATTGTCAGTTTTAGTAGAATACATAGACAATGAATTTCTTTGTGTTAAACCTTTGTTCTCTTTTACACTGTGGCATCTTACTCAAGAGCACTAGCTCACATATAACTTTTCCCAAAGTTTATTTACTTTTGTCTTTCCTTTTCTGCAGATCCCATTCCATTTCGATCAACCAATTCATTTAAAATTATAATTATTAAATTATAACCAGCTGTATCAAAACCATTTATCTCTTTGCTCTTCTGCAGTCTTCCTTTCTATTTGGCTCCTGTGCAAATTTATTTTCCTTCCTATTTCACAGCATATCATACTCTAGGGAGAATATTCTGAAGGCCGAGTCTATTACCAAAGCCACACAGGCTGACATGTCATCTCTCTGGTTGCCATTTCACTTACACCTTTTATGCCCATCCCATCATATTATTTCATTATCATTGTTCAAGGAGGTAGCAATCAACCTTCTCCTTCAACCAGAAAGGGCTACATCTAATGGGATATTAACAATGCACATTTATATTAAACAGTGAATGTCTCCATAGATTGAGTGGTAAATTGTGAAATGCCAATCTTTGAACACACGAGAGCAGGAGTAGGCCATTCGGCCCCTCAAGCCTGCCTCACCTTTGAAGTCTGCTGGCCCCAAAGTCAAGTCAAATATACGCACAAGTATAGGCACAGTGGAAATCTTACTTGCAGTAGCATTACTGGCACAGAGACTCCGATAACACACTAAACATATTATACAAGACAGTAGAAAGAAATTTGTGCAAAAACAAGATATAAGCGCAAAAACACAATTAGAAAACAAGTCCATGATAGTGCAAGAAGTGGTCTGTAGCATTCAGTTGCCAAGATAGGTTCAGGGCTGTGGGGGTCAGTTCAAGAACCTGTTTTAGTAAAGTAGATCTTCCTGGACCGGGTGCTATAGACTCACACAAAACAGTCTATAGATCCATTTCCCAGATTTGTACATTAATTGTCCATTAAACTTTACCACAGAAATGTAATTCAGGTAATTAGCAAGTAGCCTTTTTAATGATGTGATAATTGTTACTGCACTGTTAGCCAACACTTCTTAAACCAAGGACAAGCTGTTTAATAAATGGCAGTGAATTGTTCATCAAGATTCAAGTATTTTAAAATCTATTACCCCATTCAATATTTGATTGTCTATTTCACATATTGTATCCAGTTTGACTCTATTCATTATTTCCTGCTCAGTCAATCCTTTCTCAGTCTCCAATTTTATCTCAGTCGATATACTATTGGTCCTTACATAGACTGTGGTCACACCTTACATTCTGGATGATTAACACCTTGGTGCAGAACAATAACAAACAGACTGGAGGTAGACACAATGTGCTGGAGTAACTCAGTGGGTCAGGCAGCATCTCTGGAGAAAAAGGATAGGTGACCTTTCAGGTCCTGAGTAATTCCAGCATTTGTGCCTATCTTTGGTATAAACCAGCATCTGCAGTTCCTAGTTTCTACAAAACAGACTGGTCCAGTCTGAAGAAGCCTCTAGACCTGAAACATCACCCATTCCTTTTCTGAAGAAGGGTTTCGGCCCAAAACGTTGCCTATTTCCTTCGCTCCATAGATGCTGCCGCACCTGCTGAGTTTCTCCAGCAATTTTGTCTACCTTCGATTTTCCAGCATCTGCAGTTCTTTCTTGAACATTGACCCATCATTCCTTTTCTCCAGGGATGCTTGCCTGTCCTGCTGAGTTATTCCAGCTTTTTGTGTCTATCTTTGGTGCAGGAAGATATTCCTCCACCACCAGTTTCATCTGCCCATCAATAACACATCCACACATTGACACCCCCCAACCCTCCCTTACTGCTCCCATCTGCCTACCAACCTTCCCTTCACTATCACCATTCTTTCTGATCAGATTCCAGAAACAGCTATCCGTTGTTATCTCCACTAATAACCTCGCAGTCTCTGTCACTATTCCCTCGTCCCTTCCCCAACCAGGTTCCTTACGTCTGGCAACTCCTCCTCACATGGATCCATGTATCACTTCCTAGCTCTTGCTCCACCCTTCTACCCTCTACTTTCTCAGTTCAAATGAAGGGTCTCAACCCAAAATGTTCTGCCCATTTCCCTCCACAGATGCTGCCTTCCCCCCGCCCTTTGAGACATAAGAGTTAACAATGTAGATGCTGAGAAAGTTTCTAACCTTGTGGGGCAGTCATGTTCGCAATCGTTTAGGATGGAGACAAGGAAGGAGACACTATTCACGAGTTCTGCATATCCACAAAATAATCTTCCGCAGAAAATGTAGAGAAATGTTGATTTTTACAGAGAAACTCACGCATGGTCATTTGACCACTTGGTCAGGTACGAACCTCATTCTATCAATAATCTCAGTTCAACAGTGGGGCAGCGCAGTGGCACAGCAGGAGAGTTGCTGCCTTACTGCTCAAGACCCAGGTTCAATCACAACTTTAGATGCTGTCCTTGCAGAGTTTGTAGATTCTTCCTGTGACCGCATGGGTTTTTTTTCCAGGAGCTCTAGTTTCCTCCCACATTCCAAAGCCGTATGGGTTTGTAGGTTAATTGACCTCTGTAAATTGCCCCTAGTGTGTAGGATGCCAGGGTGGGTAGCATAGAACTAGTGCGAACAGGAGATCAATGGTCAGCATTGACACAGTGGGCCAAAGGGCCTGAATTCACTGTGTCTCTAAACAAAACTAAAAAAAGCACTGAAAGGCAGGCCTTGTATGTAAGAAGGAACAGCAGGCAGATGCTGGTTTAAACTGAAGATAGACACAAACAGCTGGAGTAACTCAGCGGGACAGGCAGCATCTCTGGAGAGAAGGAATGGGTGACGTTTATGGGTCAAGACCCTTCTTCAGACGGTCTCGACCCGAAACAGCACCCATTCCTTCTCTCCAGAGATGCTGCCTGTCCTGCTGAGTTACTCCAGCTTTTTGTGTCTAGGCCTTGTTATGTATTGGGTGTCAACTAACAAAGTTGCAACACAGGACTGCATGGTTGTCACACGACAATAAACTGCGTGCAATAGACCAACCGATCAGATGAAGGATCTGTAGCACTCCGAGATCTAGGGCGGAGGACAATTGGCCAATGGATGAGGTGGGTCCAACAAAACCCTAAATGAAAGCAAGACCCAGGATCAAAGTGTTCACGACAAGGCTGAGGCATTTATTACCATATTCAGCCAGAGGTATCCAGTGGGACGGCCCATTTAGTTGATGGCCACGTGTACCAAGGTACAGTAAAAGCTTTTGTTGCATGCTAACCAGTCAGTGGAAAGACAATACGTGATTACAATCGAGCCGTCCACAGTTTACAGATACAGGATAAAGGGCACAACGTTTAGTGCAAGATAAAGTCCAGTAAAGTCCGATTAAAGATAGTCCGAGGGTCTTCAATGAGGTAGATAGTAGCTCAGGACCACTTTCAGTTGCTGGTACACAATTCCAACCAGAAGAATACAGGAGGCTACACAGAATGGTGGACTCAGCACAGACCATCACGGGCACAGCCTTCCCCACCATCGAAATCTTCCACACGAGCTGCTGTCTCAGGAAGGTGGCATCTAACTAAGGATCCACGCCATGCCCTCTTCTCATTTCTAATATCCGGGTGAGTACAGGAGCCTGATGGAGAAGGATTATCCTTCTCTATCTTTCAGTCTGAGGAAGGGTTCTGACCCAAAACGTCACCATTCTTTTTCTGCAGAGATCGCTGCCTGACTCACGGAGTTACTTCAGCATTTTGTGTCTATCTATAGTATAAACCAGCATCTCTAGTTCCTTCCTACAGGAGCCTGATGTTCCACACCAACAGGTTCAGGAGAGCCTAGGTGACTGTATTACATTTGAAGGTAGACAAAAATGCTGGAGAAGCTCAGCAGGTGAGGCAGCATCTATGGAGCGAAGGAATAGGTGACGTTTCGGGTCAAGACCCTTCTAAACATCGCCTATTTCCTTCGCTCCATAGATGCTGCCTCACCCGCTGAGTTTCTCCAGCATTTTTGACTACCTTCGATTTTCCAGCATCTGCAGTTCCTTCTTAGTATTACATTTGAACATCTTTTATAATTGATAGACTCGAAGAAAAGTTTTGACCCAATGCTTTCATTCCATCCCTCCATATCCAGCCATAACGCATTAGTCCATAACTCCTTATACTCAAAAACAGAAGTATTTGTTCAATACCTGTGACTTTGTTTTGTCATCATTTAAATTCCTGCCTAAGGGCAAAGAGTAGAATTTCTGAAATGTCTAGAAAATAAAGTTTTTGTTCATGGAGCACTCTGTCCAACAAGAAGAAAATATTCTGAGTCCTCTCCTGGGGGGGGATTGAAGCGAGGCAGTGGAATTTGGGGAACAGCGATCATAATATCATCAGATTTGGAATAACAATAAACGAGGGCAGCGAATGCTTAAGAGAGTTGCAAGGGATCCTGTAAAACTGGATTTGGAGTCAAAGTATGTGTGCGGGTGTGGTCACCCAACTAAAGGAAGCAGCAGTAAGACTGCAGCATAGATAGAGAGAATAAACAAAGGTGGACAAAAATGCTGGAGAAACTCAGCGGGTGAGGCAGTATCTATGGAGCGAAGGAATAGGTGACGTTTCGGGTGGAGACCCTCTTCAGACGTGAACAAACAAAGGATCACTAAATTGGGACTGCAGGTTTGTGGTATGAGGAGACTAGGTCTATACTCATCAATGCAGGAGAAAGGTGATAACACTAAAACATATACAATTCTTAAGTGGCTGTGGAACTAAGAATCAGTCTTCAAATAAGAAGTTGCACATTTAGAGTCACTACTTTCTTGGGATCTTTCTCATCATCTCTCCATTCCCAGTCCCCCTCCCCCCTACCTTACGACTACTCCTCCCCCGCCAACTTCCCCTTTACCCCCCGATACTCCTCTCCCACTTCCCTATTGCACAACCCCTGTACACTCTTCCACCCCCTTTTTCCTCCAGTCCCCAACCAGCACTTCTCTCCAATGCCCCCTCTCCTACTTCACCCCCCCCCCCCCAATTCTCTACACTTGCACAGTGACGTGCGGAGTTTGCACGTTCTCCCTGTGACTGCATGTGGTTTCTCCAAGTCCTTCGGTTTCCTCCCATGTCCCATAGACGCGGAGTGTGGATTAATTGGCTTCTGTAAATTGCGTCGGATAGAACAATTGTACAGGTGATTGATGCTCAGGTAAACACAAAATGCTGGAGTAACTCAGCGGGTGAGGCAGCATCTCTGGTGAGAAGGAATGGGTGACGTTTCGGATCGAGACCCTTCTTCAGACTGATGTCAGGGGAGGGGGTGGGACAGAGATAGAATGTAGTCAGAGACAATAAGACTGGTGGGAGAACTGGGAAGGGGATGGAGAGAGAAAGCAAGGGCTATTTGAAGTTAGAGAAGTCAATGTTCATACTGCTGGGGTGTAAGCGACTCAAGCGAATGATGAGGTGCTGTTCCTCCAATTCGCTGCGGGCCTCAGTCTGACAATGGAGGAGGCCCAGAACAGAAAGGTCAGATTGGGAATGGGAGTTAAAGTGCTGAGCAACCAGGAGATCAGGTAGGTTAAGGCTGACTGAGCGGAGGTGTTCAGCGAAACGATCGCCTAGCCTGCGCTTGGTCTCGCTGATGTACAGGAGTTGACACGTGGAACAGCGGATACAGTAGATGAGGTCGGAGGAGGTGCAAGTGAACCTCTGCCTCATCTGAAAAGACAGTCGGGGTCCTTGGATGGAGTCGAGGGGTGAGGTAGTGAGAGCCTCATCCATAATGGAAGAGGAGAACGCCCGTTTCCTAAAGAATTTGATCATCTCCGATGCCCTGGAATGGAAAACTTCATCCTGGGCGCACATGCGGTGTAGACGGAGGAATTGGGAGTGGGGATAGAGTCTTTACAGGAAGCAGGATGGGAAGAAGTGCTCAGCATGGATTCTGTGTACAAAGGGCCTGTTTCCACACACTGTTTAAATTAAAAAACTCTCACTAACCAACCTTTCCCCTCCACTCGTTCACCCAGTCTCTCCCATCACTCTCTTGCAACCTCCTCACTTCACTCCCTACCCCTCCTCCTCACTCTCCTCCCCCACTCACTCTCCCCTCATCCACCTCCTTCTCCCTCACTCCTCTCACTCCCACTCTCTTACTCAAGCACTCCCCACACACTCTTTACCCTTCTACTCACTCCCCCTATTCTCACTCACCCTGTTCTTCCCTCACTCACCCTCCCCCCCCCCCCTCAATTCTCAGCCCACATACCCCTTCCCCCACTCTTCTTCCCCTCCCCAGCCCATGCTCATGTTACTCCCCCACTCTCAGCCCAGCCCTACTTTCCTTCCTCCGGCCTCACTCTCCTTACACTACTCCTCCGTCAGCCCCTCCCTCCCTCCCTCCTCACCCATCCCATTCCCTCTCCCCCTCCATTCACACTCTCCATCCACCCTCCATCACCCCCACACCTCACTCCCCCTTCCTCTCCCCTACCCCCCTCGCTCAATTCTCCACATCCCCATCCCTCCACCACCCTCTCCCTACTCACTCCCTTCTTCTCTTACAATTCCCCTTTGTCACTCCCCCACCTCCAGCACGCTCCCTCTCCCTCACTCCCACTCCTCACACAGCCCTCATTCCCTCCTCCCCTCGCCTCATTGTCTTCCCCCTCCCTTCACACTCCTCGCTCCGCCCACACTCACTCTCCTCTCATTGTCTTCCCCATCTTTGGTCGTCCTTCTCTCCCCTCACCCTTCATTCTTCTCTCACCATCTCCCCTCCCCTGCCCTCATTCTCCCCTCCCCATCTCCTCATTCCCCTCCCTCACCCCCTATCCTCATTCCCCCCTCCCTCACCCCCTCTCCTCATTCTCCCCTCCCTCTCACCTTCTCCTCATTCTCCCCTCCCTCTCACCTTCTCCCCTCCCTCACCCCCTCTCCTCATTCTCCCCTCCCTCACACCCCTCTCCTCATTCTCCCCTCCCCTCACACAACCCCTCTCCTCATTCTCCCTCCCTCACCCCCATCTCCTCATTCTCCCCTTCCCTCGCGCTCTTCTCACTCATTCTCCCCTCCTCCACCCCCGTCCCTCACCCCCTCCTCCTCATTCTCCCCTCTCACCCTCACCCCCGCTCCTCATTCTCCACTCCCTCGTCCCCCTCTCCTCCTCATTCCGCCTTATCCCCCCCCTCACCTTCTCCTCAGTGCCCCCTCACGCTCACCCCTCTCCTCATTCTCTGCCCTCCCTCACCTCATCCCTCCCCCGTCCCTCACCCCCTCTCCTCATCTCTTCTCCCCTCCCTCTCCTCATTCTCCCCTCCCTCACCCCCTCTCCTCATTCTCCCCTCCCTCACCCCCTCTCCTCATTCTCCCCTCCCTCACCTCATTCCCCCCTCCCTCACCCCCTCTCCTCATTCTCCCCTCCCTCACCCCCTCTCCTCATTCCCCCCTCCCTCACCCCATCTCCTCATTCCCCCCTCCCTCACCCCCTCTCCTCATTCTCCCCTCCCTCTCCCCTCCCTCACCCCCTCTCCTCATTCTCCGTCCCTCTCCTCATTCTCCCCTCCCTCTCACCTTCTCCTCATTCTCCCCTCCCTCACCCCCTCCTCATTCTCCCCTCCCTCACCCCCTCTCCTCATTCTCCCCTCACCTCATTCTCCCCTACCTCACCCCCTCTCCTCATTCTCCCCTCCCTCACCCCCTCTCCTCATTCTCCCCTCCCTCACCCCCTCTCCTCATTCTCCCCTCCCTCTCACCTTCTCCTCATTCTCCCCTCCCTCACCCCCTCCCTCACCCCCTCTCCTCATTCTCCCCTCCCTCTCCCCCTCTCCTCATTCTCCCTTATCCCCCCCCTCACCTTCTCCTCATTCCCCCCTCCCTCACCCCCTCTCCTCATTCTCCCTCCTCAGCCCCCTCTCCTCATTCTCCCCTCCCTCACCTCATGCCCCCCTCCCTCACACCCGCTCTCCTCATTCTCCCTCCTTCCCTCACCGCATTCTCCCCTCCCTCACCCCATCGCCTCATTCTCCCCGCCCTCACCCCTCTCCTCATTAGCTCCCTCCCTCACACACCCCTCTCCTCATTCCTCCCCATCCTCAGCCTCATGCCCCCCTCCCTCAACCCCCTCTCCTCATTCTCCCCTCCCTCAACCTCATTCCTCGTCTCCCTGCCCTCACCCCCTCTCTCTCATTCTTCCCCTCCATCACCCCCTCTCCTCATTCCCCCCCTCCCTCACCCCATCTCCTCATTCTCCCCTACCCTCCACCCCTCTCCTCATTCTCCCTCCCTCACCCCACCCCCTCTCCTCATTCCCCCCTCCCTCACCCCATCTCCTCATTCTCCCCTCCCTCACCCCCTCTCCTCATTCTCCCCTCCCTCTCACCCTCTCCTCATTCTCCCCTCCCTCTCCTCATTCTCCCCTCCCTCACCCCCTCTCCTCATTCTCCCCTCCCTCACCCCCTCTCCTCATTCTCCCCTCCCTCTCACCTTCTCCTCATTCTCCCCCCTCACAGCCCAAATTCTCCCCTCCCCCTCTCCCCAAGCTGCCCACGTTCTCCCCTCACCCACTATCTCCTCATTCTCCCCTTCCCCACTCTCTCCCCCTTCACACTGCCCTCCATCCTCTCTCTCCCTCCCTCCCTCCTCTATCTCCCCCTCCTCACCCTCTCCACTCCCCGCCCCTCCCCCCACTCCCGCAGTCCCGGGGCCGCGCATGCGCCCGCTCTCTTTCTCTCTCTCTCCCCCCCCCCCCCCCTCCTCACTTACCGGCGGCTCTTTGTTCCGTTGGTCCCGCGCGCGGCGCCTCCTCCTCAGGTAACGCGCGCCGCTGCTGCCGCCCGCCCGCTTCCCGCCCGGCCCGCGCTTCCCGCCCTCCTGGCCAACCGCCCGCGCGGAGCCACCAACGGCCGCCCGGGCTCCGGCTGCGCGGGTTCGCGTCCCCGATCCCCGATCCGCCCGGACGAGCGACCGAACGCCTCATTGTCCGAAACGGAGAGCGCCCGGCAGGCCCCGCCGCCCCATATGGTGGCGCATCCGGACTAAAATTAATTAGTTTTATATATTGCGATTAATTCAAAATATATTGTTTAGCCGGGTGTGGATTGCGAGCGGGGCTGCGGGCTGCTGATCGCATCGCTGTCTTGTTCTTTGGCTGCCTCTGCCTGCTCGCCACTGAACAAAGCATTGCACACTGCTCTCTGCACAGACAGCTGCTCTTTGCAATTTAAAAGGCTGAAAAAAAGTTTTTTTAATATTGTGTTTTTGGCAAAACCTGTAAATATCCCTTGAACACAATTCTGCAAATTTTCGCTGCCCGAGATTGATTTTTTAATCGTGTAATTTTATAGATATCTAAAAATCATGTGCGTGATATACAGTTTTCTTCTGTGTTTTCTCTTCTCCCGATGCAAAATACAAATAGTTGTTTAGAAGTTTTGTTATGATGCAATTTTGCACGATACCCCGCTCCTCAGATATGACAAATTGTTAAATATTTTACTGATATTCCTCTGACTTCAGAGGTCAGGGTTGTTCTGTTTATCAATCGTGGGATTTAGAGATGTTGGGGCTTGCTGTATTTTAAGGATGTGGGAGTTTTGGAAAGGTTTTCAATTAAATTGTACCCTTGCTTGAAACATTTGTGTTTCTGCTCCCCTCCCCAAGAAAAAAAAAACCTTATCCTGCTGCTCAGATAAATACATTTGGTAGTTGTGACCTTGTGAAATGTTTAAAGTTCCTAAAGAAATTGCTTCAGGACCGATCCCGTTCAGCTAAGGTATCCGTTTCCCACCAGGAGAGGTGTTTAATTCTCCTGCTCACCAAATGGTCTGATGGAAAGAGGTTGGAAAGCAGATCTTTCTTTGTAAAGCTTTGTTGGGTGGTAGTGAAGGAAATGACTGATGTTTTGGTGGATGCAGTGGTTCCAGTTGTGTTACCAATATAGTCTGAGTCATACAGCACGGGAAAAAGGCCCTTCGCCCCAACTTGCCCATGCTGACCAAGATGCGCCATCTACGTTAGTCCCACCTGCTTGCGTTTGGCCCATATCCCTCTAAACCTTAGATAGACACAAAATGCTGGAGTAACTCAGCGGGACAGGCAGCATCTCTGGAGAGAAGGAATGGGTGACGTTTCGGTTGGAGACCCTTTGTCTCGACCAAAAATGTCGCCCATTCCTTCTCTCCAGAGATGCTGCCCGTCCCGCAGAGTTACTTCAGCATTTTGTGTTTATGTTCGGTTAAACCAGCATCTGCAGTTCCTTCACACACAAAGGAATAGGTGACTTTTTCCCACACGTGTGCCTGTCCAAATGGCTTTTTGGGAGAGTCTAGGACAGGGGGCACAACCTCAGAATAAAAGGGCATACCTTTAGAATGGAGATGAGGAGAAATGTCTTTAGCCTGAAGGTGAAGAATCTGTGGAATTCATTGCCACAGGCGGCTGTGGAGGATAGGTCATTGGGTATTTTTAAAGACGAGATTGATAGGTTCTTGATTAATAAGGGCACCAAAGGTTACAGGGAGAAGGCAGGAGAATGGGGTTGAAGGAAAAATAGATGAGCCATGATATGGTGAAGCAGATTTGATGGGCCAAATGGCCTAATTCTGCTCCTGTGTCTTGTGGCCTTTTAAATGTTATAGTACTTCCATCAACCACATCCTCTGGCAACTCGTTCCATATACTCACCACAGTGAAACAGTTGCCCCTCAGGTTCCTATTAAATTTTTCCCATCTCATCATAAACCTGTGCCCTCATGTTCTTAATTTCCTTATCCTGGTGGAAATCTTCGGTGTATTCACCCTATCTATCCCCCTCATTATTTTATGCACCTCTATAAGGGTTTCCCATGGAGATGATGAGAAAGCCGGGAATAGTTATTTAAAAAATTATTTATTTAGGTTTTTTCCTCAGAAGGTGTGTATTTGTGTAGATGGGCAGAGAGATTCTCTCTGTGAGATGATAGTTGACGGGCTGTTTGACTGGGGCAGGGATCACCACTGAGCCAACACTGTCAGTCACTAGCTGAAGATGGGACGTGCTCAGCATATCAAGCAGCATCTGTGGAGAGAGGAAAAACACAGTTAACATTGCACATCAAAGGCAGTTCATCGGAACACGCAGTCTGGGGGTTTAACACCGTAAGCACATTCATAGCCAGGGATAGAACTAAAGGAAAGATGAGCAAGGTCAGGAATGGGAACCAACAGCAACTTCCTTGCGATGGAACATCTCGGTCCTTTGCTGGTCCTCACTAGTCACGGCCTCCCTGGTCAGTAGTACCTCGTGCACTGTTTGCCTCTGCAAGTCCTCAGTTCTTTTTAAACTTAAGATGAAAAGGACACAGCCTCCAGCGATACTGCTAGTTCTGCTCTGGGAAGTTGGTATTGGACGTGATTTTCAATCATCCAGTCGGCACTTAAAAAAGTGTAGGAAGGAACTGCAGATGCTGGTTTACACCAAAGATAGACAGTTACACAGTGGGTCAGGAAGCATCTCTCGAGAAAAGGAATAGGTGACGTTTTGGGTTGAGACCCTTCTTCGGACTTCTCACTCTGAAGAGGGCTCTCAACCCAAATCGTCACCTATTCCTTTTCTCCAGAGATGTTGCCTGAGTTACTGCAGCACTTTATGTTTATCTTCAGCATTTTAAAAATCCAATGTGTTTCAGAGCTGAGATCACGGGCGGCTAATGCGATATTCAGTTGTTCCCGGAGTCAATTCTGTAAAAAGATTACTTCTGTTGCAAATGGTTAAAAAGCCGAGGAAGTTGCTGCCAGCTTGCCTTCTTTCAACGTAGGCTTGGTTTACACTAAGAGGAACAATGCAGCTCAGAGGTCACACGGGTCAATACCAGAGCAGTCTGTCTCTCGGATCAGCCAGCCCTCTTAGCGTGAGTTTTATCTTGGCAGATGGACCATTAATTGGGGGAGACTCGAAGGGAGGATAGTCTTTTGAATTATTCAGCTTGCTAATTCTCAGCGGGACTCGAGTAGATGTGCGCTCCTCCCCTTCCCTCTCCCACCGAGTCCTCACTGCAGTTATCAGCCTATTCCATTAAGGGTGTCAAGGGTTAAGAGGAGAAGGCAGGGGGACGGGGTTGAGAGGGAATGATGGATCAGCCATGATGGAATGGCGGGGTAGACTCGATGGGCCAAATGGCTCCCACGTCGGCTCCTATGACATGAACATGAGATCTGACTCGGGCGGAGATACAACATGCTTGGATACAACGTGTACGAAAGAACTACAGATGCAGGTTTAAATCGAAGGTAGACACAAATCGAAGGTAGACAGTCTGAAGAAGGATCTCGACCCGAAACATCACCCATTTCTTCTCTCCAGAGATGCTGCCTGACCCGCTGAGTTACTCCAGCATTTTGTGTCATGTTCGGATACAGCTGTGCTCCCTGCCCACGGCAGATAGAATGATCTTTGCTTTGCCCCTACTGCTCTGCAACGTAACTCCCCCACTTGGCCATCACCCTGGGGCTGGAAGCTGGAAGGAGACTTTGTGCAAATACCTCTTCGTCCCCCCCCCCCTGGGAGAGGGGAAAGGGGCAACATCTGCAGAGTGAGATAGTGCCATGACTCCGGGCAGTCCTATGCTGGCTGCACAACAATGTAGCACGTGACTGTTCTGTAGGATTTTACATTTGAAATCCTCAGTTTAATTTCCTCAGTTCACTTTAGTTCATTGTCATGTGTACAGTGAAAAGCTTTTATTACATGCTATCCAGTCTGCGGAAAGACAATTGTGTAGGAAACTTGTGAGTTTATTTTTTATTCTGTTTCCATTGGCACATAGAACATTATCTGAAATGCCAGGCAGCACATTGAGGTCTGAGTTAGTAAACCAAATAACTTAGGGTGGCGCAGTGGCCGAGTTACTGCCTCCCAGCGCCAGAGACCCAGGTTCAACCCTGACCTCGGCTGCTGTCTGTGTGGAGCTTGCACTTTCTCCCTATGACCGCATGGGGTTTCTCCTGGTGTTCCAGTTTCCACTCACATCCCAAAGTGGTGCAGGTTTGTAGGTTAATTGCCTTCTGTAAAATTGTCCCCAGTGTGTAGGATAAAACTAATATACCTGTGATCACGGATCGGCATGAACTTGGTGGGCTGAAGGGCCTGTTTCCAATCTGTATCTCTAAAATAAACTAAACGAACCACTTTTTCCCATTCCCTTCGTTCCTACAACATCCTCCAGTCTGTCAACTTCCAGTCTGTCACTTACAGTGTGACCTTCTTCCAAGACCCTCTCTCTTCCCCCCCCCTCTCCCTCTCCCTTCCCCTCGCCCCTCCCCCTCCCTTCCCCCCCTCCCTCTCCCCCTCCCTCCCTCGCTCTGTGTCTCTCTCTTGCTTTCTCTCTCTTGCTTTCTCTCTCTCTCTCTCTGTCTCTCTATATATCTCTCTCTGTGTCTCTCTATGTCTCCCTCTGTCTCGCTCACTCTCTCTCTCCCCTCTCTCTGTAACTCTCCCTGTGTATCTCCCTCTCTTTTTCTCTCCCTCTCTTTTTCTCTCCCTCTCTTTTTCTCTCCCTGTCTCTGTCTCTCCCTGTGTCTGTCTCTCCCTGTCTCCTTCTCTCCCTGTCTGTCTCTTTATTTGCATGTTTCTTTCTGTCTGTGTGTCTCTCTCTTTCCCTGCCTGTCTCTCTCCTCCTCTCTTTCTCTCGCTCTCCGTGATTGTGATGAAGAGTTGCTGGATCATTGTTTCCAAGCTCACGCTGATTGAACCTGTTTCAGTTTGATGCATAGATAATTAGCCATCCTGTGGTGGTGGGAATAATAAATTAAGTTTTAAGCCCTGTTTTTGGGTGATGGAAAGGACTTGTGTTGCCCACATACATCACAGCAGCTGCACCTTCCATAGTAACGTCTGCTAATCATTCAAAATCATCTTTAATACTTACAAAAGACAATGCCAATGAAGTAATAATTCACAAAGAAGGTGAAAGAACACAGAATAGAGAAAGGGTTGAAGTTGGACACAAAATGCTGGAGTAATTCAGCGGGACGGGCAGCATCTCTGTTGAGAAGGAATGGGACATGTTTTGGGTCGAGCCTCTTCAGGTTGAAGTTCAGTCTGAAAAAGGGTCTCGACCTGAAAAGTCACCCATTCCTCCTCTCCAGAGATGCTGCCCGTTCCACTGAGTTACTCCAGCATTTTGTGTCTATCTTCGGTTTAAACCAGCATCTGCAGTTCCTTCCTGCACATAGAGAAAAGGACTGTGGGAAGATGATGGCTCTGGGCAAGGTCTCACTTGCTCAGTGGATGCAATTGGCTCAACGGTTGGGGAGGCTGTATCCCAAGAGACTGCTGTGTGCCACGTAAAAATAGAATATAGATCAAAGAGCTGTACAGCACAGGGACAGGCCCTTTGGCCCACAATGTCTGTGCCAAACACAATGCCAACATAAACAGATCTTTGCCTGTACATGATCCACATCCCTCCATTCCCTGCATATCCATGTGCTATCCCGAAACCTCTTAAATGCCACTATCTGCCTCCACTACCACGCCAGGTAGTGTGTTCCAGGCACCCACCACTCTGTAAAAAATAAATGCCCCCCATGCATCACTTTAGAGACATAGCGCTGAAACAGGCTCTTTGGCCCACCAAGTCCGCGCCGACCAGCGATCACCTTGTACACTAACACTATCTTACATAAGCGGGACAATTTACATTTTTTTAACTAAAGCCAATTAACCCACGCACCGGTACATCTTCGGTGTGTGGGAGGAAACCAGAGCTCCCAGAGAAAACCCACACGGTCACAGGCTAATGTACAAACTCCGTACAGACAGCGTCGTGGTCAGGGTCGAACCCGAGTCTTTGGAACTGTGTGGCAGCAGCTCTACCGCTGCCCCACTATGCTGCCCCCATCGCCTCTCAATTTTGTCCCTCACACCTTAAACCTCCAAGTGTCTGCCTCCCTTTTTCTTATGTGTGTGACAATAGTAAAAAGATGAAATCTCGCTCTATTTCTAATAAGATGGAAGTGTTCATAAATCAAAGCCTATAGGTTGATCGTAAGCCGGAGAGCTGCTGGATCCTTGCTGGATCAGAATTCTTCTGAGAGCAAGAATGTTTCAGCTCCGCGGAGAGGTTGTACAGACTTGGGTTGTTTATTCTGGAACGTCGGAGGCTGAAGGGAGATTTGATGGAAGTATATAGAATGATGAGAGGCATAGATAGGGTAGACAGTCAGAGTCTTTTTCTCCAGGGTGGAAATGTCCAGCACTAGAGGGCATAGCTATAAGGTGAGGGGGGGAAAGTTTAATGGAGATATGCGGGGTAAGTTATTTTTACAGAGAGTGGTGGGGGCCTGGAACAGGCTGCCAAAGGTGATGGTGGAGCCAGGTGCGATAGTGGCATTTGAGGTTGTTGGATAGGTACCCAGACGTGGCGTCGAAGGACGAGAAGCCGAAGCAAAGAAGTGGAAGCCAAATAACCAAATAACCAAATAACCGAAAGCGTACGAAGCCGCAACGCCAACTAACCAAAAGAGTGGGAAGCCTAAAAGCAAAAGAACCGAAAGGCTGCGTCACTTAAAAGCAAACTCACCAAATGGCAGCTCCACAGAAACGCCATCTACCCGAGACCATTCTTCAGACCTGAAGACTGAGTCTGAAGAGTCTCGACCCGAAACGCCACGCATTCCTTCTCTCCAGAGATGCTGCCTGTTCCGCTGAGTTACTCCAGCACTTTGTGTCCATCTTTAGTTAAAACAGTTTATAGATTATCTGGTGTTATGTGTGTGGGAGCTTGTGTGCTTTCCGCAGGCAACCAGACGGTAATAAATGAAACGTGCTTCTTGTTGTCATGGGGGGCGGGGGGCGGGGGGAGTGGGAGGAGATACAATTGTTCGTTGTCATGCACACTCGCCATCGGCCCGCCAGGGAATGTGTGACCCCCATGTTTTAAATGCGATTTACTATGCCCCGAGCCGTCTGTCCCCACGGCCGGGGTGGGGGTGAATCATCCGGTGTGGGTGTCAGGGTCCGGGGTTCGGAGGGGGGGGGGGGGGAATCACCCTGGTGTGGGGGTTTGGGTCCGATGGCGGTGCATCGCGGTCAGTGACTGGGTGGGCGGAGGGCCCAGCCTGTCCCACACCTCCGCTCACCCGGCACAGTGTGGCCGCAAGGGGGAGACGAGGCTGTCCCGAGGAATGGGGGCTGCCCCGAGGGATGCGCACCTTCGGCCGCTTACAACTTGGTGCTTGGGTTCAGATTGCCCAGTCGCCTATGGCTCGTGTGGGAAAATGACCCCCACCCTCCCAACTCCACCTGCCAGTGATGAGATGGACGCGGGGGTCTGGACCAATCGCTGACAAGTCCCCCCCCCCCCGGCAACGTCATGTCCGTTGTTTAACTTTTCTGTTGAGCGGCATTCAGTTCGTTGGCTTGTTGGCGGCTCAGCCTTTCGGGTAGGTGGTGTTTCGGCAGAGCGACCATTCGGTGATTTTGCTTTTAGGCAACGCAGCCTTTCGGTTAGTTGGCTTTTAGGCGTCCCGTCCTTTCGGTTAGTTGGAGTTTTGGCTTTGTACGCTTTCGGTTATTTGGCGTTTCGGCTAAGTTTCCATTCGGTTATTTGGCTTCCACTTCTTTGCTTTGGCTTCTAGTCCTTCGACGCCACGTCAGCACACGGTTGGATAAGCACATGGATACGCAGGCAATAGAGAGATATGCATCATGGACAGGCAGATGAGATCAGTTTTACGTGGCATCATGCTCAGCACAAACATTGTGGGCTGAAGGGCTTGTTCCTGTGCCTGTTTGCTAGTCTATCTTCTATACATTTATGTTAATTCAAGAATATATATTTAAATTAATAATTGCCAAGTGTTTTGTGTTTAAAAGCATGTCAGTGTCTGTCTTTATGCTCCTTGCGTCCCCTCCCATCCTTCATCTGATCCAGTGGTTTGCAAACCACGGGCCGCATGTGACTCATTGCAGTCTAAAGAACATCCTGTTGAAACGCTCTAATGGATCAAGAGTTGAAACAGTTTAATTGTCATGTGTACCAGTCACGGAACCATTACATTCGTACTTGCTGCAGTTTCAAAAGCCCGTTAACTCAATAACAAATCGATAAATATACAATAATTGTGATTATAATAAATTAATCAACATCAGTAACCATTTAATAACCAATAACCATCATCACTACTAGAGTTGGTGCTTCACAACACCAGAGACCCAGGTTTGATCCTGACCACGGACACACGTCTGTGTGTGTGGAGTTTGCACGTTCTCCCTGTGACTGAGTGAGTTTCTTCCGGGTGCTCCAGTTTCCTCCTACATCCCGAAAGACGAGTAGTGGGTTTGGAGGTTAATTGGCCCTCTGTAAATTGCTCCCAGTTGGTAGAGAGTGGATGAGAAAATGCGATAATGTAGAACTATTTCCTCGTAGAACGGGTGCTCGATGGGCTGGGAACACCTTGGTCAAGAGTTCATTGTTATATACTGGACTGCCGTGTGGGGTCCAATCTGCTGTTAACAACATCAGTGTTTGAGGGTGCAGAGAACCCTGCATGGTGTGTCACGGTGGCGCAGCGGTAGAGTTGCTGCCTTACAGCGCCAGAGACCCGGGTTTGATCTTGACTATGGGTGCTGTCTATGGAGATTGTACGTTCTCCCCGTGATCTGCGTGGGTTTTTCCCGGGTGCTCCGGTTTCCTCCCGCACTCCAAAGACGTACAGGTTTGTAGGTTAATTGGCTTTGGTAAAATTGTAAACTGTCCCTAGTGTGTGTAGGATAGTGTTAGCGTGAGGGGATCACTGGTCAGGACGGACTTGGTGGGCCGAAGGGCCTGTTTCCGCTCTGTATCTCTAAACTAGACTGGAGAGAGATGAGAAGGGGGTGACGTGGATAATCTACATGCCTGGAACTAGATGCTAAAATGAGAATAATTTAATGCTGCCCTGGATATGATGGCCTGAGTCAACCTATAATGTGGGCTGACTTTGCTGGATGGGGATTGACCAAAGGGCAGATGGAGTTAGAGATAATGAATAGACCACAAGGTGTGCTCAAGAGCTTGAATGTTGTTGGGATGAAGCTGTTCCAGAACCTGAATGTCCTTGGAAAGATCAGCGGTCAGGCAGCATCTGTGGAGTGAACAGACAGACAACCTTTTGGGTCTGGACCCTTCTTCAGACTGAGTCTGAGACGTCCACTTCCTCCACAGATGCTGCCTGGTCTGCTGAGTGTGTTTTGCTCAAGATTCCAGCATCTGCACATTCTTGTGTGTGTGTTAGAGATGGTGTTTGGTTAAAGATAAGCGATGTGTGGTGGTACTGGCTCCAGAAACCCTCTCCCTTCCTGCTTCCTGTGACTGTAAGGGAGACAGAAATAGACTTCAAAGAGATATAGACAGCCCAGTGGAAAGAGCGGATATGTGGCTGGCAAAACCTATTGCGTAGAAGTGTGAAGTGTTACATTTTGTGAGGATGAGCCAATATAGACCAGAGAGACCTGCGAGTGTGCATTGAAAATGGCAGAGCAGGAAAAGCATAAGAACAAGGAATATAGATGCAAGGAACTGCAGATGCTGGATCACAATGAAAGATCCAAAATGCTGGAGTAACTCAGACTCTGAAGAAGGGTCCCCCAACCCAAACATCACCTATCCATGTGTTCAAAAGGGAACTGCAGATGCTGGAATATCGAAGGTACACAAAATTGCTGGAGGAACTCAGCGGGTGCAGCAGCATCTATGGAGCGAAGTCTGAAGAAGGGTTTCGGCCCGAAACGTCGCCTATTTCCTTCGCTCCATAGATGCTGCTGCACCCGCTGAGTTCCTCCAGCAATTTTGTGTACCATCACCTATCCATGTTCTTCAGAGATGCTGCCTGACCCCCTGAGTTACTCCAGCATTTTTTGTCTTTATAAGAACAAGGGACTTCAGTGTTGCTTTCCTGCAAATGCACAGTGAAATTATTTTTGCATATTTACACATACCATGTTTTGGCGCCATTACTCAAAATCCGGTCAGCCCGCGCGCTCGATGTACTGAAATCAAAGTTCCCGTGAACCAAAGACTCTCCTCTCCTTGCCCGGCCATCTTTGTGTCTCGGGGGTGCCTCGTGCAGCCGACCTTGAAGGCGCTGGTGACATTACCCCGGTTCACCCTCCTACCAGCCCTTGCTCCACGCGTCCGACGTCTCCAGCTCCCTCCCGGTTACGCCGACCGACGAGCCCTCGGGCAAGGTCCCGTTGACCAACGAGCCTTTGGGCAAGCTCCCTTTTTTGATAAACTGTTGTAAAAGACCAGTTCAGCCATTGCTGGGATGTTATTTACACTTCTGGGTGCCATAATTTAGAGAAAATTGTTGAAGACAAAAAATAAGGTGTTGAAGAGATTTATTATCATTCCAAGGACCTCCAGGTTCAGGAACAGTTTCTTCCCAACAACATTCAGGCTCTTGAACAGCCCCTTAAACACTGAGGGCCTGTAAATCTGCAGCAAGTAAGATTTCCATTGTCAAGGAACTTAACACCATCCAACACAACCTCAGGCATTTTACTGCCTCCACTGCTAGACCAAAATACCAAGAGTGTGAAGAAGTTTCCCGACCCGAAACGCAATCTGTCCATTCCCTCCACAGATGCTGCCCGATGAGTTCCTCCAGCAATTCGTGCTCCACCCCGGATTTCAGCATCTATGCACAAATGGAGCAGCGGGTAGAGCTGCTGTCTCACAGTGCCAGAGATTCGATCCTGACCTCGGGCACTGTCTGTGTGCAAGGATGTGTGGGTTTGCAGGTTAATTGGTCCTTTGTACATTGGCCCTAGCGTAGGGAATGGATGAGAAAGTGGGATGACACAGGACTAGTGTTAATGGGTGATCGATGGTCGGCATGGACTCGGTGGGCCTAAGGGCCTGTTTCCATGCATTCAATCAATACATCAATCAATCTGTAGTTCCCCTTGTCTCCACTGAACATAGTGCCTACAATGTTTACTGCAAAATATGCTAGCATTTCATCAGATCTCAGGACACTGCACTGGTTCAATGGCACTTTATTGTTTCATGTATCGAGGTACAGCGAAATCTCTTTTTTCATAACGTCCAGTAAAATCTTACTAGACATAAGCACAATCATACTTAAGTACCAGAGTGTAAGAATAGCAGATTACACTGCAGTGTCATTTGATGAAAGAATGGGTCGACTGGGCTTGTATTCACTGGAATTTAGAAGGATGAGAGGGATTCTTATAGAAACATATAAAATTCTTAAAGGATTGGACAGACTAGATGCAGGAAAAATGTTGCCGATGTTGGGGGAGTCCAGAGCCAGGGGTCACAGTTTAAGAATAAGGGGTAGGCCATTTAGGACTGAGATGAGAAACATTTTCACCCAGAGAGTTGTGAATCTGTGGAATTCTCTGCCACAGAAGGCAGAGGAGGCCGGTTCACTGGATGTTTTCAAGAGAGAGTTAGATTTAGTTCTTGGGGCTAACGGAATCAAGGGATATGGGGAGAAAGCAGGAACGGGGTATTGATTTTAGATGATCAGCCATGATCATATTGAATGGCGGTGCTGGCTCGAAGGGCCGAATGGCCTACTCCTTCACCTATTTTTCTATGTTTCTACTCTTGTGATTGGTGTCCGCAGATTTATTTTTTGCTTTACCTAGTTTAATCTCTTAACTAAAACACGGGTCATCCTACAGGTCCTCCATTCGGCTGTCTGCTCGGATTTTTAATGCTAACGGTTTCTTCACTGGTATAAGTGAATGCGGGAGGAAACCGAAGATCTTGGAGAAAACCCACGCAGGTCGCGGGGAGAACGTACAAATTCCACACAGACAGCACCCGAGGTCAGGATCGAACAGCTCTACCCACTGTGCCGCCCTCTTCCTGTAACCTACCATACACCTACTATACCACTCTCGGCAAGCAAAGGTAAAAATAGAAAGTAGCTGGAGGAAGACAAACAGCCCTCCTGATGTGGAATCCAGGCTTCATTTAATTAAAACTTCCATCCGAACAACCTCCAATTTGTGTTCGACGGGCACAACTCTCCTCTCAGGGTCCCGTTTATTCTCTTGCCTGGCGGCAGCTTCTTGCAAAGCAGAGCCAGTGAAATAATCTGGTTATTTTTAGCGCCCGTTGGGAAAGTGCAGAGATCGGTCATTCTCACCAGCTCAACTACACACAGCCCACACTTCCCGTGGCAGCTGGAGATGCCTGCTGCGTGATTGGATTGGTGAAACAATGAGCTTTTTTTTTAAATAAGGGAGAGAAAACTGGTTAACTAACTCCCCGCCAGCTATGTTTCTCACAGCAGCAGAGAGAGCCCTGTTTTTTTTACACCGGGGGAAGAAAGGGCTTAATTATCTTTCGAATCGATCTGCTGCTGTTGCTGTGACACTGTGCCCTTTTTGAAATTAGTATTCTGCAGCCGGGGATACAGCGAAAACGTCCTGAGAGAAGAAGGGCGTGCTGGAGGAGGGAGCTTTTCAGCAGTAACATGTGTTAATTGAACGGGATATCTTCCTTTGTTTCACACTGGAGTGGGGGGATGGGGTGGGGGGGGAAAGAGGTGGGTGCGCTGAGGAGACATGGGGGAGAACGGTCTTGTGGGAGGGGGCTGTGCAGGAAGGAACTGCAGATGCCGGTTTACACCAAAGATAGACGCAAAGTGCTGGAGTAACTCAGCGGGTCAGGCAACATCTCTTGATAGAAGTAATTGGAGACGTTTCAGGTCGAGACCCTTCTAGACGTGAAAAGCCGCGACAATTCAAGACGTGAAAAGCCCATCTTGAATCGTGGATTTTCCGCGGCTTTTCACGCCTAGAATTTCCATGGCTTTTCACGTCTAGAATTTTCGTGGCTTTTCACGTCTAGAATATTCGTGGCTTTTCACGTCTAGAATTTTCATGGCTTTTCACGTCTTGAATTTCATGAAGTCTGAGGAGTTACTCCAGCATTTTGTGTTTATCTTCTGTGGAAGGGCTCTCTTTGTTCTGGTAACTTGGACGTTTGGTCAGCCCGTGGCAAATGGCAAACTGTGGAGAGTGCCTTATTGAAAGGTGGAAATATCTCGTCTGACAGAGTGGATGTTCCACCGGGTTGTGGTGTTGGGAATCATGGGTCACAATGGGAAAATCAGGGTCAGCTATACACAGGAAAGATGAGAAGGGATTTCTGGCTGAGTAGTCCATCACACAAACCGGCCTCCTCCACCATCGATTCCACCTACACCACGCTGCCTCGGGGGAAAGGACCCAACATAAACAAGGACCACTCACACCCAGCCTTTCCTCTTCTCCATTCTCCCATCGGGTAGAAGATACAAAAAGCTTGCAAACAAGTATAGCTGTTGTTTACTGAACAGTCCTCTCATAAACTAGGGTGCAGACCCGATCTCCCAACCTACCTCTTGTTGCATTTTTCTATCTGCACTTTCTCTGTAACTAACCCAAAACACTATATTCTACAATCTGGTATTTTTCCATTTGCAAGTTGTACTTGTCTATTACTTGATGGTACTCATGAAGCGTATAATTTGACTGGATAGCACGCAAGCAAACTGCTCCATATCCTTAATAGCCTCTATTCCAGGCAGCAGTCTGGTAAACCTCATCTGCACCTTTTCCAAAGCCTCTGCATCCTTCCTTCCCGTAATGGGGTGACAAGAACTGCACACAATACTCCAAATTTGGCCCAACTAAAGTTTTATGAAGCTGCAAAATGACTTCCCCACTCTTATATTCCATGCCCCAACCTCACTGCCACCTTGTCACTGCGTGGGTTCACTCTGGGTGCTCCGGTTTACTCCCACATCCCAAAGACGTGCGGGTTTGTAAGTTAATTGTTCTCTGTAAATTGCCCCTAGTGTATGGGAGTGGATGTGGAAATGGGATAACATCGAACTAGTGTGAACTGGTTATCGATGGCCGGCATGGACTCTGTGGGCCAAATGGCCTGTTTTCATGCTGTGTCTATTAACAAAGAAGTCCCAGCAATGATCTCAGTACAACAACACTGGTCAGAGACCTCCAGCCAGAATAACATTCTTCCAGCATTACTCTCTGTCTTCTATGGGTAAGCTCCTTCTGAATCCAAACTATCAAGATCGTGTGAATGCCGCGTATCTTAAATTTCTGGATCAGCCTACAAGGAGGGAACGTGAAATCCCTTGCTGAAATCCATATGGACTGCCATTATCCACTGCCCTTCCCTCATCGATCACCTTCATCACCACAAAAAAACTCAATCTAGTTTGTAAGACATGAACTGCCATCGACAAAACTATGCTCACTGCTTCCAATTAACCCATTCTCTTCCAATGAGAATCAATGCTTTCCCAAAGGATCCTCTCCAATAGCTTCCCTACCAATGATGTGTGACTCACCGGTCTATAATTTCCTGGATTATCCCGATTTCTTTTCTCAAACAATGGAACAACATTGGCTACTGTCCAGTCCTCTGGGAACCTGCCAACAGCTAAAGAAGATACAAAAATCTTCGTCAAAGCCCCTCCAATCTCCTCTCTTGGCTCTCTCAATAATCTGGTGCAGCACGGTGGCGCAGTGGCAGAGTTGCAGCCTCACTGCGCCAGATACCCGTGTTCGATCATGACTACAGGTGCTGTCTGTACAGAGTTTGTACGTTCTCCCCATGGTCTGCGTGGGTTTTCCCCGGGTGCTCTGGTTTCCTCCCACACTCCAAAGACGTACACGTTTGTATGTTAATTGGCTTTGGTAAAATTATAAATTGCCCCAAGTGTGTGTAGGATTGTGTTGTTGTGCGGAGATCCCTGGTCGCGCAGACTCGGTGGGCCGATGGGCCTGTTTCCGCTCTATCTCCAAAGTTAACTAAACTAGTCTTATCAGGCCCTCGGATATAACCAATTAATTGTCTTCAAAAGACTTAATGCTGCCTACTTTAGACTTTTACTTTAGCGATACAGGGCGGAAATAGGCCCTTTGGCCCACCAACTCCATGCCGACCAATGATCACCATGCATGCTAGCACACTAGGGACAATTTCCAACTTTTTTTACTGAAACCATTTAACCTACAAAGCTGTACGTCTTTGGATTCTGGGAGGAAACTGGATCACTGGGAGAAAACCCACGTGATCACAGGGAGAACGTACAAACTCCATACAGACGTGGTCAGGTTTGGAGCTGGTCTCTGGCGCCGTGAGGCAGAAACTCTACCGCTGCGCCACCGTGCTGCATTAGATAATTTGAGTTAGATTTTGGGGGCGGTTGTATGAGAGAGAGAGAGAGAGAGAGAGCGAGAGAGAGTGAGAAATGAAAGAGAGATAAATAGTGATAAATAGAGAGAATAGAGAAAGAAACAGGAGAGAGTGAGAAATAGAGATAGAAACAGAAATAGAGAAGAGAGAAATAGAGAAAGAAATAGATGGAAAACAAAGAGAGAGAGGGAGAAATAGAGACAGATAGATAGAGAGAGACGGTGAGAGAGAGTGGAAAATAGAGAGACAGAGAAAGAGACAGAGAAATAGCGAGGGAGTAGGGTTTCCTGCGATTCTGCGGCCTGTCCTCCCATGGACAATAACTGTCAACGAGACACAAATTGTGCCTGAAGTGTATGTGCCGGGTAGCCTACTTGTCAGTTCCAATCCAAGCCTCGCTGTGTGCAGTTGGCTGCACCTCAGTGCGTACCTAATCTAATCACCAAATTCCAATCCACTTCCCATTCTCTCCCCTTACATCGAATTCCAGCACGATAAATAATTTCCAACTGAGAACCTATCACATATCCTCATCCCATGAACAATTCTCCTCCCCAATTATTGCATTACTTGGTGGAATCAGTGGCGTACCTAAAACATTTAATATTTCCACAGTAATGTTCTGTGCTGAGTAATTTAGGCGGCATAGTGTTCGAGACAGCGGTAGAGTTGCTGTCTTACAGCGCCAGAGTCCCAGCTTCGATGCTGACTATGGAAGTTGTCTGCATGGAGTTTGCACGTTCTCTCTGTGACAGCATGAGTTTTCTCCGGGCGCTCTGGTTTCCGCCCACGCTCCAAAGACATACAGGTTTGTAGGTTAATTGGCTTCTGTAAGTTGTAAATTGTCCCTAGTGTGTAGAATAGTGCTAGTGTACGGGTTGATCGTTGGTCAGGGCGGACTAGGTGGGCCAAAGGGCCTGTTTCCACGCTGTATATCTAAAACAGGGGTTCCCAACCTTTTTCGTCCCGTTTATCCCTGGCAGATGTGGAAGGGTACACAGAGCTGTAAGGTGTGAAAAGGACAGATCAAAGAAGAACAATGATCAAGGAAATGTACCACGTTTAACCCAAAACCATTGTACATTTCCTTCATCATTATCTGCTTTGATCTGTCCTTTTCACACCTTACCTGTCCATATCTCCCTCTCCCTAGACTCTCAGTCTGAAGAAGGGTCTCGACCCAAAACGTCAACCATTCCTTCTCTCCAGAGATGCTGTGTGACCGGCTGAGTGTCTATCTTCAGCCAAGAACTTGCTGAGAAAGGCTGAGCACTCTGCACAACCTATTCGTGTTCGTCTCACTAATGCTTTGTTCCTATGTTCCTTCCTGCACAGCTGAAGAGCCATGAATCACATGGGTCTCTGCAGAGCAGCCAACTGCAGATAATGTTCTCTGTGTGATTTCTCAAACAGTCGACTGATCCAGTGGGTGGAAGAAGGGTTTGAATTTGTGTGTACGTTTCGCACTTCATGGGAAGTCCAGAAGCAATGTGTGTGGGCAGTGTTTGAATGTAGGAAACGCAACAGCCAAACATTTCACACAGCGAGATCTCACAATCTGCAGTATGACAATGGCCAAGTTAGTCTTTTACGTTCAGACACCAGGGGATGGCACGGTGGCACAGCGGTAAAGTTGCTGCCTTACAGCGCCAGAGACCCGGGTTCCATCCAGACTATGGGTGCTATCCGTGTGGAGTTTGCACGTTCTCTCTATGGCCATGTGAGTTTTCTCCAGGTGCTCCAGTTTCCTCTCACACTCCAAAGACATACAGGTTTGTAGGTTAAGTGGTTTCTGCAAATTATTCCTACTGGGTTGGATAGAACTAGAACCTGAGGGGCAACTTTAACCACACAAACGATGACGAGTTTATGGAACGAGCTGCCCGAGGAGGTAGTTGAGGTAGAAACTATCATAACGTTTAAAAGACGTTTGGACAGGTACATGGATAAGAAAGGTTTTCGAATGATGTGGCCAAACGCAGGCAGGTGGGACTAGTGTAGATGAACATGGGCAAGCTGGGCCAAAGGGCCTGTTTTGACACTGGAGTTGACCAGGCAAATATCTGCAGTACATTGTGCAGCAAGGAACTGCAGATGCAGGTTTAAACTCGCCTGAAAAAGGGTCTCAACCCCAAACCTCATCCATTCCTTCTCTCCAGAGATGCTGGCTGTCCTGCTGAGTTACTCCAGCTTTTTGAGTCTATCTGCAGTACATTGTATAGGTGGTGCATATGGCAGCTACGTACACAATGAGTGCAGGGAACAAAGGCTTATTGTGGTGGGTGGGGTCCCATGCAAGCAATTCCGCATGGTATTAAAGCTGCCTGATTGTTTTTGAAGCCTTACGCATCCAAGCAAGTGTGGACTATTCCATCACACTTATAACATGTGTCTTGTAGATGCTAAAAATACTTTAGTGTGTAAAAATATAGGGCACTCATCCCTAAATATCCAGCGTCTGATGTGCTCTCTGATTGATTGATTGATTGAAAGGCTCACAGATAGGCAAAATACTGGAGTAATTCAGCGGGTCAGGCAGTATCTCTGGAGAGCATGGATAGGTGATGTTTTTGGTCGGAACCCGTTTAGAGTCCACACTGATCATTGATCACCCGTTCACACTAGTTCTATGTTATCCCACTTTCTCATCCACTCCCCACACACTAGGGGAAAATTTACAGAGGGCCAATTAACCTACAAACTCCACATGTCTTTGGGACGTGGGAGGAAACCGGAGCACCCAGAGGTCAAGTTTGCACCCAGAGGACGTGTAAACTCCACACACACAGACAGCACCCGAGGTCAGGATTGAACCTGGGTCTCTGGCGCTGTGACACTGTGCTGACCTGTGGTGCTAGTGGGTGGTTTCTGTGGTGTTTGTGCCCTCGTAAATGCTGGTGATGTGGGGACATGGTGATGACGGGGCTGGTGAACACCATGGGCGGGTGCCGGACTCTCTTTGGGCATGGACGTCGCCTGGCGCTTTAATTCCACAGATATTACTTGTCAATTCTCATGCCATGTATTGCTGCACATATATGCGTTTTACTGAGGCACCGCATGTTTTAGCACAGCTTACCGAGTGTGCTCATTGCCGGGTAAGGGAGTGAATTACTCTCATTGTTCAGTTTTCTTAACCTTGTAATTTTCATCTGTATTAGTAACCAGCATAAAGTGGTGACAATAATAACCTTAACTTGCCAGGTAATTAATCATAGCATGGAAACAGGCCCTTCGGCTCAGCTTGCCCACACCAACCAACATGCCCCATCTGCACTAGTCCCACCTGCCTGCATTTGGCCCCTATCCCTCTAAACCTGTCCTATCCATGTACCTGTCTAATTGTTTCTTAAACATTGCAATAGTCCCTGCCTCAACCACCTCCTTCCATACACCCACCACCCTTTGTGTGAAAAGGTTACCCCTCAGATCCCTATTAAATGTTTCACTTTAAACCTGTCCTCTGGTTCTCGGAGGCAAGCGGCTGGAATATGTTAACTGAAAGCAGCTGAATACAAATGAGGGGAACCTGAGAAAATAAATGAGTTAGTTTGTTTAGTTTATTGTACTGTAATAATGTACATAAGTGGAGTATCTATGGTGTATGGGCCTTGGTATGTAACAGACTGCTTTAAGGTAGGGGCAATGGTGTAGATCATTTAAAAAATAATTAATTATTGGGATTTGAGTCATAAAATCAGTCAATTATTGGGATTAAAGTCATTAACAGCATGGAACCAGGCTCCTCGGCCCACTGACTCCATACCAACCACACATTTAGTGATTCTCAACCAATTCCGTCTGAAGAAGGGTCTCAACATGAAACATTACCGATCCATGTTCTCCCAGGATGCTGCCAGACCCGCTGAGTTACTCCAGCATTGTGTGTCTTTGTTTTTTACCCCAGCACTTGCAGTTCCTTGTCGCTACATTCTGTGGTTAAACCCTGTCTTTCTTTCTGTCGGCAGGCAGTGATTTGTCAGAGGGTGCTGCTGGAAGATGTCCACTCCGGACCCTCCGATGGGAGGCACACCTCGCCCAGGGCCCTCCCCGGGACCAGGCCCCTCGCCGGGCTCCATGCTGGGCCCCAGCCCCGGCCCCTCGCCCGGCTCGGCACACAGTATGATGGGCCCCAGCCCTGGGCCCCCATCCTCTGCTCACTCCATGACACCTCAGGGACCCGGGGGATACCCTGCGGAGAGCATCCATCAGCTTCATAAGGTACGGTATGGAGCTTTATTGTCATTTGTACCGAGGTACAGTGAAATTCATTCTCGTACACAGTTCAGTACAAATATCACTATACATAAGCATTTGGATACAAGATAGACACAAAAGGCTGGAGTAACTCAGTGGGACAGGCAGCATCTATGGAGAGAAGGAATGGGTGACGTTTCGGGTCGAGTCCCTTCTTCAGACTGCAGACCGGTCTGAAGAAGGATCTTAACCCGAACGTCTCTCTATAGATGCTGCCTGTCCAGCTGAGTTACATCAGCTTTTTGTGTCCATCTTTGGTTTAAACTAGTTCCTTCCTATACAGCACTAAGATACATCTTAGTGTACATCTTAGGATAAGCATCTCAGATATAGTACAATTGTGTAGCAGTATTACGCTGAAACAGTATACAGAGTTGCCGGTTTGGCGCCATTTTCAAGTCCCAGTCGTTGTCAGTACAGGGATGAAGGCCGGTTGCAGGGTCGGCCTGGCAACAGGGCTTCCACCATCGTCGCACTGCGCTGCCTCCCGCAGCCAGTCAGCTCACCAGCCCTCCGACCGACTCCTTCCATTCTGGGCGGGCAAACCCGAATATGTAAACTATAAACAATATAATAAACGGAAAAAGAAAGTATATATGTGTGCGTGTGTGTGTATAGACATGTATAGACATATATGTATGCATAACATATATGTGTATAATAAACATTTATGCGTGTGTGTGCATAGACATACATACACATATAGAGTATATATATATATATATACACACACGTGTGTATGTGTGTATATAAAGTAGACAAAAATGCTGGAGAAACTCAGTAGGACAGGCAGCATCTATGGAGTGAAGGAAGTAGGCAACGTTTCAGGTCGAGACCCTTCTTCAGAGTGACAGATCAGTGTGAAGAAGGGTCTCGACTCGAAACGCCGCCCATTCCTTCTTTCCAGTGATGCTGCCTGTCCCACTGAGTTACTCCAGCATTTTGTGTCTATCACTGAGTAGAGAAGTTGGGAAGTCACGTTACAGTTATACAAGACATTGGTGAGGCCACGTTGGCCTTAATAATGGTTAACACACACGAGAGAGGGGAAAATTACTTTCCCATCATTTTAAAATCCCAACTGTTCTGATTTAGAAAGTTTGGAAGAAGCAGAGCTGAGGGGAACCTTGAAAAGGAAGTTACATAGATTCTTTAAATAGTTCAGGGCTTAGGGAATGAGAACATGACTGTTTGCACATTAAACACACTGGTACAAGCACGATGGGACAAATACTTCCTTCATACCTGCAAGATTCAATATTTTTGGAAATTGTATAGTCTGGCAGTTTAATTTGCCATCAGTAACCTCTGCTACACGGCATTACAGTGCAATAAACTGAATGTAAAGCATGTAAAGATCCACATTTTCCTGCCTGTATCCTGTCTGAATTTTTATTCTCGGGCATGCTACTTATGATCAGCATAACCCTCAGTGTTATGCCCACATCACTCTGCACTATATTCCTGTATATCATGTTCTACCATACTCTTGCCTATACATATTGTTTGTATAATGCCCTAATCTATGAGACCTCTTATAAAAGCACCTTAGCCATCATACTTTACTGTGTATCACCTTGATCACGCATAACATTCAGTATATAAACCAGAACTACTACACCTCTCATGGGCACTGTGAGCATGACACGGTGATGCAGCGGTAGAATTGCTGCCTAACAGCGCCAGAGACCCGGATTCCACCTGACTACGGGTGCTGTCTGTATGGAATTTGTACATTCTCCCCGTGACCGTGTGGGTTTCCTCCGGGTGCTCCGGTCTCCTCCAAAAGCGTCCCCAAAGACGTACAGGTTTGTAGGTTAATTGGCAAGGAGACACACAGACACATGGAGACACACACGCACATGCACACACACGCGCGCGCGCGCACACACACAGACAGAGACACACACACACAGACACATGCGCTGACACTGACACACACACAGAGGCACATACACACACATATATACATGCACATACATACACACGCGCATTCATACACACGCACATTCATACACATGAACATTCATACACACGCACATACATACACACGCACATACATGTACACACACATACATACACACGTGCACACACATACATATGCATGCACATACATATACATACATACACACATACATACATACCTGCACACACATACATATGTATACACATACATACACACACACACACACACACACACACACACACACACACACACACACACACACACACACACACACACACACACACACACACACACACACACACACACACACACACACACATACAAACAAACCCTTCCTCGTTGTCGTTGCCTCTGTTTGCTGGGGGATGTCCAGCTCCACACAGTACCAGCAGGCTGTGATATGGGTGGGTGGGCCAGGGCTGTGTGCTGCAGCTCTGCTGCTGGAAGGGTTCACTGCCTCCCAACGTCTTGTTTCTCCGCAGGCGATGGAGTCGATGCACGAGAAGGTGATGCCCGAGGATGCGCGCTTCAGTCAGATGAAGACCATGGGCATGAGGCCAGGCGCAAACAGCGGGATGGGACCACCACCCAGCCCCATGGACCAGCATTCACAAGGTGCGACACTTACAACACAACACCGCCCCTTTGTCTCACATTTAACACAACACATAATTCCACTGGTGATACCTATAATGTTCTCTCATCTTTTGATCTTCCACTTCTCAATCTTCCCTTTGCTCTGCCTCTTGTGCTTGTCTTTGACTTGATTGTGTTTAGGTATACATGTCCACCACCGATTTTTGGTCTCTCTTGGTTGCAGAGCCTTGCTGGATTCTCCGTTTAGCCGGATCAACCGAGGTCAAGGCCTTGGGGGCTTTGTGTACAAAGTCGGCTGCAGAAGTCAGCCATGCAAACGGATCTGCTAGCTCCAGCTAGGCTAAGGAATTCCAGAGCCCTGACTGCAGGGGGCAACTTCCATCCGCTGATCGGCCTATAATCCTCGTCCATATTCCCAATTTCAATTCCCTGTGGCACCAGAACACATTGGTCCTCTGAAGCAACTCAGCGGATCAGGCAGCATCTGTGGGAGGAATGGACAGGCTAAGTTTCAGATTGGGACCATTCTTAAGTCTAAAATGTCACCTGTCCATGCCTTCCACAGATGCTACTGAGTTACTCCGGCACCTTGTGTTTTACTCTAGTTTCCAGCATCTGCAGAGCCTTGTCTCTACATAGCTTTATCTGCCTGGATCTTTATCCCTAGAATTCAGTCACTATGCAGTGCCTTGTCCCAACTTCCTCTCCTTTACCTCTCTGACTGGGCGGCACTGTAGCGCAGCGGTAGAGTTGCTGCCTGACAGTGCCAGAGACCCGGGTTCCATCCTCACTACTGGTGCTGTCTGCAAGGAGTTTGTATATTCTTCCTCTGACTGCTTGGGTTTTCTCCGGGTGCTCCACACTCCACAAAGACGTACAGGTTTGTAGGTTAATTGGCTTTGGTTACATTTGTAACTTGTCCCTAGTGTGTGTAGGATAGTGTTAGTGCACGGGGTGATTGCTAGTCGGCACGGGCTGAAGGGCCTGTTTCCTCGCTGTACCTCTAAAGTTTAAAGTATTGATGGCCTTTCTTCTAATATTACGTGCTGTTGATTGAGGTCAGGTTTGGTGATACTTCCTTGACCATTTTGTGTTGCTGATGTGTATGTGAGCTACTGCAAGTATAAAGAACATGTTGCACAGATGTAACCTGCCACTATCCTTCACTTTCAGGTTACCCCTCTCCTCTGGGGGGTCCCGAGCATGCCCCCAGCCCCGTGCCCGCCAACGGCCCGCCGTCGGGACCACCCATGCCCACCGGACCAGGGGGTCTCCCCATGGATGGAGGGGAGATCCAGAGCGTGGGGCAGCAGAACCGTGGACCCTCGCCATTCAACCAGGGCCAGCTTCACCAGTTGCGGGCACAGATCATGGCGTACAAGATGCTGGCGAGAGGGCAGCCCATCCCGGACCACCTCCAGCTGGCAGTGCAAGGGAAGAGACCCCCACCTGGAATGCAGCAGCAGATGCAGTCTCTACCTCCCCCCTCCATCCCCGTCACTGGAACAGCGTCTGTCCCTGCACCAGGGAACTACAACAGGCCACTCGGTAACAACCCCTTTCAACTCACGACGGCTCGCGCTTTTAATTTGTGTGGACTGCAATATTTGGAGCCTCGGTGTTCAGTTTGGATCACCCTGCATTGTAGGTCCATAGACAAGTTCCAATGTCCGCAATGGGGTAGAGGTGAGGTATGGGAATGAGATATGGGTATGGGTATGAGAATGGAGCAGCTGGGCTTGTACACTCTGGAGTTTAGGATGAGAGGGGATCTCATTGAAACATAAAAGATTGTTAAGGGTTTGGACACACTAGAGGCAGGAAAGATGTTCCCGATGTTGGGGGAGTCCAGAACCAGGGGCCACAGTTTAAGAATAAGGAGTAAGCCATTTAGAATGGAGACGAGGAATCACTTTTTCTCGCAGAGAGTGGTGAGTCTGTGGAATTCTCTGCCTAAGAAGGCGTTGGAGGCAGGTTGTCTGGATGCTTTCAAGAGAGAGCTAGATAGGGCTCTTAAAAATAGCGGAGTTAGGGAATATGGGGAGGAGGCAGGAACGGGTTCTGATTGGGGATGATCAGCCGTGATCACATTGAATGGCAGTGCTGGCTCGAAGGGCCGAATGGCCTACTCCTGCACCTATTGTCTATTGCAAGCAGTACCATGACTTATGGAAGGACCGTTCAGAAGCCTGATAATAACAGTGTCTTCCACACTCCTGGTGCAGGGTAGATCTATGAGGATGTTGCCTGATCTGAAGGGCCTGAGCTGTATGGAGAGGTTGAGTAGGTCAAGACTTTGAAAGCTGGAGGCTGAGGGGTGATCTTACCGAGGTGTACACAATCGTAACGAGAATAGAGAGTCTACAGACTCAGGATACCCAGGATAGGGGAATCAAACACCAGAGTATATAAATTTAAGGTAACAAGGAAAAGATTTAAAAGGAACCTGAGAGGCAACTTTCTCACGCACAGGGTGGCGGGCAGATGGAACGAGATGCCAGAGGAGATAGTTGAGGCAGGCACTATAACAGCATTTAAAAGGCATTTGAGCAGGCACATGAATAGGAAAGATTTAGAGGGATATGGGTCGAACACAGGCAAATGGGACTAGTGTAGATGGAGCATCTTGGCCGGCATGGATGAGTTGGGCGGAAAGGCCTGCTTCCGTGCTGTATGACTCTGTGACTGCTAGCATTGGTCTGCTGGCCGAGCTTCAGTGAGACGTAAGGAACCTCTAGCCTGTGACTGATGAGAAATGTGCGCTGGTCCCACCAACTCACCCGCACATCATCCGAGCTCAAGTATTTAACGATCCACAATATTTGGCACTGCATGCAATACATTTATAACACAAGTCGCAAAATCCTTTATCATCAGGTGGCCCGGTTGCGCAGCGGTAGAGTTGCTGCCTCACAGTGCCAGATACCCGGGTTCCATCCTGACTACGAGTGCTGTCTGTACCGAATTTGTACGTTCTCCCTGTGACCGCGTGGGTTTTCCCCGGGTGCTCCGGTTTCCTCCCACACTCCAAAGACGTACAGGTTTGTAGGTGAATTGGCTTTGGTATCATTGTAAATTGTCCCTAGTGTGTGTAGGATAGCGTTAGCGTGAGTGGATCACTGGTCGGGACGGACTTGATGGGCCAAAGGGCCTGTTTCCGCACTTTATCTATAAACTAAACTGGAGAGAATGTCTGCCTTGCATCAGAGATGAGAATGGGGTGACGTGAATAATCTGTATGCCTGGAACTAGATGCTAAAACAAGAAACAAAAACAAGTGCGTGAGGATCGCTGGTCGGTGCAGACTCAGTGGGCCGAAGGGCCTGTTTCCGTGCTGTATCTCTGAACTTAGCTTATTAAATTAGCTTGGCTGAAAATGCTGCCAGACCAATAGATAGATGTGCTGCAGAACAAAATAATGATGGGTTTTGATGTGATAAGGGAAGAGAAACTGTTTAAATTGGCAGTAGCTGGAGGACACATGTTGAGGATAATTGTCTAAAGAACCATAGGGAGTTCAGGAGAATTTATTTTACACAGTTTATTATTTGGAACTGGCATGCAGTGTCGAAAGGGCCAGTGGAAGCAAATCCAATCATAACTTTCATAAAGGGATTGGAGAAATAGGAGGAAAAAGGTGTCAGGCTGGAACTAGCAGGGTAGTGGGACTAATTGGGAAGATAGTTGAAAGTGCAGTCGGATACATGGCCTTAGTCACAGTCGTACAGCATGGAAACAGGCCATTTGCTTAACCAGTCCATACCCACCAAAGCTAGTCCCAATTTCCTGCGTTTAGCCCATATCCCTCTTAACCTGGCTCAACTAGCTTCTCTGGCACCTCGCTCTGAACCTTTCTTATCCACATAGCTGTCCAAATATCTTTAAAATGTTGTTATTGAACCTGCCGCAACTATTTCCTCTGAACTTCTTCCATATGCCCACTTTATATAGTGTGATTCGCGGCGCAGCGGTAGAGTTGCTGCCTTACAGTGCCAGAGACCCAGGTTTGATCTAAGTGTCTGTCCAGTGATGTACGTTCTCCCTGTGACCGCTTAGGTTATCTCCAGGTGCTCCGGTTTCCTCCCACTCTCCAAAGGCTCACAGGTTTGTAGGTTGATTGGTTTTGGTAAAATTGTAAATTGTCCCCAGTGTGTAGGATGGTGCTGACGTACAAAATGATTTGTTGGCGAGGACTCGGTGTATCGTTAAAGTTTAAAGAGAGAGAACTCATTTATCGAATAGGAATTAAGAGGGATCACCCATTCCGACATCACCCATTCCTTTTCTCCATAGATGCTGCCTGACCCTCTGAGTTACTTCAGCATTTTGTGTCTATCTTCGGTGGACTTTGTCTCTGGAAATGTTACGCTATATTGCTGAAATCTATATTCTGCACTCTGTGTCTTTCTCTTTGCTCTATCTGTTGTACTTGAATTTGGTTTGATTATACTTACATAAAATATTATCTGATTTCAATGGAGAGCATTCAAAGCAAAGCTTTTCACTGAATCTCAGGTACACGTCGTGGAATCATATTCATACAGCTTGGAAACAGGCCGTTTGGCCCAACTTGCCCATGCTGACCAACCTGCTCCATCTACACGTCCCACCTGCCTGCTGTAGGCCCATATCTTCTCTAAATCTATCCTATCCATGTACCTATCCAAATGCTACTTAAAAACAATTTGATGGCCCCTGCTTCCAACTACCACCTCTGGCACTTGTTCCAACCTCTGGTTTAAAAAAAGGTTATCCTCCAGGTTCCCATTTAACTTTCCGCCCTCCCCTCACTTTAAACCTATGTCCTCTGGTTCTCGATTCCCCGGGAAATGATAAACCTAAACCCTATTGGTAAAGAAAGGACCGTTTGGCAGAAGCAATTGACCTGTTCCAGCACTTGCCAAATCTTGGTCCCCCACTTCCTCCTGCTCTGTTTATCTTTATTTCATCCGCATCTCTGCACCTGCTTTGATTTTGACTTTCTCCTTTCTTTCCCCCCTTCCCCCCGTCGCCTCTGTGTCACAGGCATGGCAGGATCCAACATGATGCCCCCTGGATCTGCTGGGGTCAACCAGGGAATGCAGTGCCAGCCACCCAGTGGCCCGTGCAAACCCTGGCCGGAAGGTAAGGCCCTGAGAAACATAGAAACATAGGTGCAGGAGTAGGCCATTCAGCCCTTCAAGCTCGCACCGCCATTCAATATGATCATGGCTGATATCCACATTCCAGCTTTTCCCCCATATTCCTTCATTCTAGCCCGAAGAGCAAAATTTAACCCTCTCTTGAAAACATCCAGAGAATTGGCCTCCACTGCCTTCTGTGGCTTCTTGGGACCGTTGCCGGGGTACCTCACAGAGAGTCAAAGTGATGGGACCGTTCACAAAGCTCGTACTCTGCTTGATAAGTGATAGGAGCAGAAACAGGCCATTCGACCCATCAAGTCTACTCCCCCATTGAATCATGGCTGATCTATCTTTCCCTCTCAACTCCATTCTCCTGCTTTCTCCCCATATTTCCAGACACCCGTACTAATCAAATATTTATCAATCTCTGCCTCCTGGCCCCCACAGCCTTCTGAGGCAACAAATAATCCACAGATTCACCACCTTCTGACCAAAGAAATTCCACCCATCTCCTTAAAGGTACATCCTTTAATTCTGAGGCTATGACCTCTGGTCCTAGACTCTCCCACCAGTGGAAACATCCACTCCACATCTACTTTATCCAGGCCTTTCACTGTTCAGTAGGTTTCAATGAGGTCTTCCCCTCATCCTTCTACCTTGTGGCTCAGAGCTGCGAGGAGTTTTTTAAACAGTCACAGAGTCGAACAACACAGGAACAGGCCCTTCAGCCCATCAAGACCATACCAACCACCAGCCACCCATTGACACTAATCCCATTTTTTATTCTCACCGACACACTGGGGACAGTTTACAAAGGTCCATTAGCCAGGCGTGGGTTTGAGAAGTGGGAGGAAACCCTCGTCCAGACTCCACACTTTCATCCCCTGAGGTTGGGATCGAACCCAGGTCTCCAGAGCTGAGAGGCAGTGGATCCTTTAACTGTGCCGCGATGCTGTCCTTCTGATGAGGAGAGAGGTGTAGAAAGTGTAGTGAGTTTGATTTCAACGACACAAAGTGCTGGAGTAACTCAGTGGATCCGGCAGCATCGTTGGAGAACATGGATCGGTGACGTTTCAGGTGTTAGGGCGGCACGGCGGTGCAGCGGTAGAGTTGCTGCCTTACAGCGCCAGAAACCTGGGCTCGATCCTGACTACGGGTGCTGTCTGTACAGAGTTTGTATGTTCTCACCATGATCTTGTGGGGTTTTTCCCGGGTGCTCTGGTTTCCTCCCACACTCCAAAGACATACAGGTTTGTAGGTTAATTGGCTTTGGTAAAATTATAAATTGTCCCTAGTGTGTGTAGGATAGTGTTAGTGTACGGGGATTGTTGATCAACGCATACACGGTAGACCAAAGGGTCTGTTTCAGCCTTGTATCTCTAAACTAAATTAAACAACACATAATGTGGGGGGTGGGGGGGGGGGGGGGAGATACGTTCAAATGCAGCAACAAGAGTGGAAACGTTGTAGGGTATTGTCTGCACGGAGTTTGTATGTTCTCCCACGTGGGTTTTCTCCAGATTTCTCCCACACTCCAAAGACGTACAGGTTTGTAGGTGAATTGGCTTCTATTAATAGTAAATTACCCCTAGTGTGTAGGATAGTGTTAGTGTACGGGGTGACCGCTGGTCGGCGTGGACATGGTGGGCCGAAGGGCCTGTTTCTATGATTGATCTCTAAAGTCCAGAAATAATGATGGGATAGGGGAGGTGGGGTATGATGAGGGGGATGTGGAGGAGGAGGATGGGTAGGCGGGAACTGCAGGTGCTGGTTTAAACCGAAGATAGACACAAAATGCTGGAGTAACTCAGCGGGACAGACAGCATCTCTGGTGAGAAGGAATGGGTCTGGGGAGTTGGTGGTAGTGATTGGTGCTGACTGACTGGGGGGGAGGAGGGAGGGAGGGGGAAGGGGTGGGAAGGGGAGGGGGAGGGAGGGAGAAGGAGGGGGAGTGGGTACAGCCGCCACAAACCTGGACTTTATCCTCACTCTCTCCACCATCTCTGTCTTGCAGCTCCCATGGCCAACGCCACGACCCCCACCACAGCCCCGCAGAAGTTGGCACCCCCGCAGGCCACGGGCCGCCCTTCGCCCGCCGCGCCTGCCGTGCCCCCCGCCGCCTCTCCGGTGATGCCTCCCCAGACGCAGTCGCCGGGGCAACCCGCCCAGCCCCCCCCCATGGTGCATCACCACCAGAAGCAGAACCGCATCACTCCCATACAGAAGCCTCGAGGCCTCGACCCCGTCGAACTGCTGCAGGAGCGCGAATACCGGTGAGGAGTCGTGCACCATACCCCTCCCCTCTCCTCTCCCCCCCCCCCCCCCCCCTCACACACCTACCCCAGTGCCTTCTTTCCCCACCCAACCCCCTCCCCCAACCCCCCTCACACCCTCCCCCAACCCCCTCCTTCGCCACCATCCCCAACCCCATCCTCCTTACCCCACCCCCCTCCTCCCAAACCCCCTCTTTCCCCACCCTCCCCAACCCACCTCCTCCCTCAACCCCTCTTCCCCCATCCCCTCTCCTCTCCCTCACACACCTCCCCCACCCGACCTCCCCCAACTCTCTCTCACCCCCCTCCCCCAACCCCATCCTCCTCACCCCCCACCCCCACCCCATCATCATCATCACCCCCCTCTCCTCCTCCTCCACTTCATCCATCCTGGGACTCTGGCCCTTTGGCGCCACCACGCCGCCCTGAAATGATGCCCCTGCACAGAATCCAACTGGGGACATTTCACTCGTGAAGCGAACGTGATAACCGCTACGCCACGGAAACCGCCACTGCTAATGTTGAATTGTGTCAATTGCCAGGCTGCAAGCACGGATCTCCCATCGGATCCAGGAGTTGGAAAACCTCCCCGGTTCACTGGCAGGAGATCTCCGCACCAAAGCCACCATCGAGCTCAAGGCCCTGCGGCTCCTTAACTTCCAGAGGCAGGTTTGTATTGGACCAGGGAAGTTGTGCCTTCACGTCTGGTATTGTCCTGTAGCTGTGGCCCCGGCTGTCTACAAGTAACAAGATTAACAAATGCACCTTAATGGGCCTGTCCCACTTACGCGACTTTTTCGGCTACTGCCGGCGCCCGTCATAGGTCGTTACAGGTCGGCGAAATTTTTCAGCATGTTAAAAATCCAGCGGTGACCAGAACAAGGTACGACTCTTTGGGCGACTACTCTCGACCATACAGGCTTCACCCCACGACATGTCACCAGGGTGTCGCCTGTATGGGCGTGAGTAGTCTCCTAGTCACCCAAAGTATCGTAGCGTCGTTCTGGTCGCCGCTGAATTTTCAACATGTTGACATTTTTCGGCAACCTATGACGGGTGCTGGCAGTCACCGAAAAAGTCGCGTGTGGAACAGGCCCTTTAGTTTAGAGATACAGCGCGGAAACAGGCCCTTCGGCCCACCAGGGCCGAAAGGGTTATTTCCACGCTTTCTCTATAAAGTCTAAACTATGGTTGACCAAAGCCCATCCAATTCAGACTTTAAATGAATCCACCCAGGTTAATTGCCATTTGCAGAAGTGCTTACAAATTTCGCTCTGAAACACTAGATCTAACTTAACTTAATCTGCATGACAAGTGTAAAATGCCAGGTTCGATCCTGACCTCAGGTGCAGCCTATGTGGAGTTTGCACACTCTCCCTAACACCACATGGGTTTCCTCCGGTTGCTCCGGTTTCCTCCCACACCCCAAAGACGTGCGGATTTGTAGGCAAATTGCCCCTCGTGTGCAGGGAGTGGATAAAAAAGAGGGATAACATAGAACTAGTGTGAAGGGGTGATCGATGGTCGGCGTGGATTTAGTGGGCCGAAGGGCCTGTTTCCACGCTGTATCTTTCAAGCAACACTGTGAGAGGGTAATTTCAAGGACTTTGACATTATGATTATAAGTACATAATCTTCCTTAGATAATATGGTAACTTTTGTGGTACTTTTAAGGAGCTAATAGCATTTTGGTTCAATCAAAGCTCAGGTTGCAGGAAGCTGCAGTACCTAAATAGTACAGATGGTGTCAGCACTGTGTTTCTAGTTGCTCTAGTGCTCAGCTGCACCACCCACAGGTAAGATTTGGCAGTGCAGCTTAATCAGTTGGTTCAAAATGATAGGAAACAAGGAACTGCAGATGTTGCAAACGCGAACAAAAGTTACAAAGTACTGGAGTAACTCAGCAGGTCAGGCCGCCTCTCTGGAGAATATGGATAGGTGACGTTTCAGCACAAGCGTCTGACGGGTCCTGACCTGAAACATGGCCTATCCATGTTCTCCAGAGATGCTGCCTGACCTGCTGAGTTACTCCAGCACTGGTTAAATAGGATATTATAGAGTCAAACAAACACCCTCAGGAAGTGGTTAAGGCAGGTTGAATAACATGTAAAAGACATTTAGGTACATGGATGGCAAAGGTTTAGTGGGGATATTTATTTTAGAGATACTGCGCGGAAACAGACCCTTCAGCCCACTGAGTCCATACCGACCGGCTATCCCCGCACATTAGGGACAATTTACACGCTAGGGACAATTTACAATTACACCAAGCCAATGAACTTACACTTCACTTCTTTGGAGTGTGGGAGGAAATTGAAGATCTAGGAGAAAACCCATGCATGTCACAGGGAGAACGTACAAACTCCGTACAGATGGCACCTGTAGTCGGAATTGAACCCGGGTCTCTGGCACTATAAGGTAGCAAGTCTGCCACTGTGCCGTATATGATCCAAAACGTGGGTAAATGGGACTCGCATGGATGGGGCATGTTTAGTCGGCATGGACGAGTTGGGCCGAAGGGCCTGTTTCTGTGCTGCATGATTGGGTTGTGGCCTTCATCCTTCAGTGAGCATGGCAAGCATGGGGATGGGATGGCTTTGAGGGGTTGCGGGCATCACTCGGGGGTGTATGGCGGCGCGCGTTGCTCCCGTTGGCTGTGACGAGCCTCCCGTGCGTTTGTATTTTTGCCAGCTGCGCCAGGAGGTGGTGGTGTGCATGCGGAGGGACACCGCGCTGGAGACGGCGCTCAACGCCAAAGCCTACAAGCGCAGCAAGCGGCAGTCGCTGCGCGAGGCGCGGATCACAGAGAAACTGGAGAAGCAGCAGAAGATCGAGCAGGAGCGGAAACGCCGGCAGAAGCACCAGGTGAATATGAACGTCGGAGCAGAGAATCGAGACCATTGTCGACACGGGTAGCCTCTCTATGGAGAGCTTGTCCCTCACCTACTGTGACACAATTCAATCGTTCAGTGGTATGAATGAATGAATGCATGTGACAATTCACTGTTTGAGTTTGTTTTTCATACCCAAGGGTATGCAAAGAGTTGCCACATAAAGGGCGGCGACTTGGTTGCAAAGTACCCCATTTTACACAAACCATCTATTTGTGGTCCCCCTTTCATTCTCAGCGTTCCTCCTTTGCTCCAACGTCCAGCACACGCGTGGCCCGTCCTCGACCACCGACAACATCCTCGATCTCGACCCCGCCGTCCCGTCCTCAACCCGCCAGCACCCCTCATCGCCCGCCCGACCGATCCCCTGAACAATTGCAACCGGGTCCACTCTTGACGCCTCCCTGGCACCGACCCAGAGTCCGGCCGCGAGGATCCAGCTTTTCTGCCGCCCTCTGGGAGGCATCTGCCGCCCACGACCGTCACATGTGTAAAGTGCCAACATGGTGAAATTATTTTTCATGCAAACAGCTCAGTAGAGTATTGCACCCCCCCCCCCATCCCCGATTAGCAAATGTACAGAAATAGTCCGCATGCAAGAGGCGTCGTGTTTTGGCGGCATTTCCAAAGTCCACGCTCTAATTCTCCTGTTCCAAGCTGTTGCTGGACCTCCAGCCATCGCCTTCCTTGGACACCACGTCCACCCCTTCCCCGCCCACCTTTGTTCCCCGAGGGAGGGGGGGGTGATATCCTCCCGCAGCTGACCTCGAGAGCGCAGTGGATCAGACCCCGGTCCCTTCCCCTCTCCTTTGGCCTCACTCCTTGCCCATCGCATCCGCCATTGCTGGCTCCATTCTCCCAGTCTTCAGAAAGCGATCAGGGGCCGGCTCCCTCTAAAACCACAATCTGTTGGACAATAGGTGCGGGAGTTGGCCATTCGGCCCTTCGAGCCAGCACCGCCATTCACTGTGATCATGGCTGATCATCCACAATTAGTACCCCGTTCCTGCCTTCTCCCCATATCCCTTGACTCCGTTGTGTCTCCCGTTCGGCTGAGCGCGTGAGACACAACGGATGATAACCGGGTAGTTTTGGAGCGAGGGAGCTTCGTTTCAATGAGGGGGGGGGATGGTAAATGTTCAAGCAGTGTCCGTCCGCAGTGCCTGTGCGTTGATCTTTGTGAGCGGCCCCCGACTGATGCCGCCGCTTCTTCTTGCTCCAGGAATACCTCAACAGCATCCTGCAGCATGCCAAGGACTTCAAAGAGTATCACCGCTCCATCACAGGCAAGATGCAGAAGGTGACCAAGGCCGTGGCCACCTACCACGCCAATACCGAGCGCGAGCAGAAGAAGGAGAATGAGCGCATCGAGAAGGAGAGGATGCGCAGGCTGATGGTGAGTAGCAGCCGCCCCCCTCCCATCCCCACCGGCCCACTGGGCACCCACACAGAGACACACCCGGGGGACGGTACTCGCATACCATCTTTACCCATGGGTTGTATCAGCGCTGAGTCCCATCCAGCACACCAACCTGCTTCATGCAGGGGTCGAAGGAGAAACAAGGCACAGGGACAGCAATATTGTCCTGTGGTTGCACTGGCGATGTATGAAATGTTGAAACTACCTCCTGTCTCTCACTCTCTTTCTCCCTTATTTCCCTTCTCCATCCCCTCTCTATCTCTCCCGTCGCTCTCTTGCTCCCTCTCTGCCTCTCCCCCACTCCCTTTTTCCCGCTGTCTTTCTCCCCGCACACCCCCACACATCCTCACACCCTCTCTCCCGGCCCCCTCTCTCCCCGCCCTCTCTCTCCCGGCCCCCTTTCTCCCATCCCCCTCTCTCCCGCCCCATCTCTCCCCCTCCCCTTCTCCCCCTCTCCCCGCTTCCCTCTCTCCCTGCCCCCCTCTCCCCTCCCCTCTCTCCTCTCCCCTCTCCCCTCTTCCCCTATCCCCCGCCCCCTCTCGCCTTCCCCCCCACCTCCCCTTCTCTCCTCTCACTTCCTGCCTTTCTCTCCCTCTATCTACCCTTCTTCCCCCCCCGCCCCCCTCCAGGCGGAGGATGAGGAAGGCTACCGCAAGCTGATCGACCAGAAGAAGGATCGGCGTCTGGCCTACCTGCTGCAACAGACGGACGAGTACGTGGCCAACCTGACGGAGCTGGTGCGGCAGCACAAGGCAGCCCAGGCCGCCAAGGAGAAGAAAAAGAAAAAGAAGAGGAAGGTTGGTGAAGCAGTTACTCCAGCGGGAGCCCGTCGGAGGGACACGGCACCTCACAGCTTCTTACCCGGAGGAAAGACTTGGATTAGTTGCATCTTTCACAACTACTAGTCCAAGCCTGATGGAGTCTAATGAAGGGTCCCGACCCGAAGCGTTTATCCGTTTACTCCCACCATAACTGACCCACCAGCACTCTGTACCAGCCATTGAGGTTTAGAGATACTGCGCGGAAGTAGGCTCTCCGGCGCACCGAGTCTACGCCGACCAGCGATCCCCGCACATGAACACTATCCCACATACTAACAACGTTACAATTACACCAAGCCAATTAGTCTACAAACCTGTACATCTTTGGAGTGTGGGAGTAAACCGGAGCACCCGGGGGAAAACCCACACGGGCACAGGGAGAACGTGCAAACTCCGTACAGACAGAACTGGTAGTCAGGATGGAACCCGGTTATCTGGCGCTGTAAGGCAGCAACTCTACCGCAGCGCCACCGTGATGCCCTCGTCCCAAATCACTTCACATCTCGTTACTAGGCCCACGCGATCTCCCAATGGCCATTTTAACTCTCCTTCCAATTCCCACACTGACATCTCTGTCCTCGGCCTCCTCCATTGTCAGAGTGAGGCCACACACACAAATTGGAGGAACAGCATCTCGTATTTCCCTTGGGCAGCTTAAAACCTGGCGGTATGAACATTGAAGTCTCCAATTTTATATAACCTCTACTGACACTCCTCTTTCACCCCCCTTCTCCCTTTGCCTCCCTTCCTCAGCAAATATCAACCTCATTGGAGACCCTCGGACTACCTTTACTTGGACTTTATTTTGTACTGAATGTTATTTACGTTATTGCCTTTATCATGTATCTGTACGGTGGACAGTTCGATTGCAATCATGTATTGTCTTTCCGCTGGCTGGTTAGCACGACACAAAAGCTTTTCCCTGTACCTCGGTACACATGATAATAAACTCAACAAAACCAAATTAAACCAAATCAAACGAGTAAACTTCCACCCTGGGCAAAAGGCTGTGACTGTCTATCCTATCTATGCCTCTCATAATTTAATGTACAGCCTTGTCCTCTTCCTCCACTCCGCCATGTCCTGTTCACTCAGAGTCAGGAGATCAGATTCAGATTCAAAACGTTATTGTCATTGTGCAGTGTACAGTTCAGAGACAACGAAATGCAGTTAGCATCTCACCCAGAAGTGCGAACACAGAATAATGGAACAGTAAAATATATATATGTATATACAGTAGCCATAGTGCAATTTCCGGGGGGGGAGATCAGTCACTGGGGGAAGGAGTGTCCGAGGGGGGGGGGGACTGGCAATCACCAAGGTGCAGAGTTAAGATGGGTAACAGCCGCAGGGAAGAAGCTGTTCCTGAACCTGCTGGTCCAGGAACGGAGAGACCTGTAGCGCCTCCCAGATGGGAGGAGGGTAAACAGTCTGTGGTTGGGGTGAGAGCAGTCCTTGACGATGCTGCGCGCCCTTCGCAGACATCGTCTGCTCTGGACAGACTCAATGGAGGGGAATGAGGAACCGGTGATGCGTTGGGCAGTTTTCACCACCCTCTGCAGTGCTTTCGGGTCCGAGGCAGAGCAGTTGCCATACCATACTGTGATACAGCAGCTAAGGTGAAGTCCAGAAACAATCTCCTTAGTAAGCTTGCTGGCTCAAAGTGGGGGGCAGCAGTCCCCACACTGCGCATTTCAGCACTAGCCCTTGCATTTTCTTCAGCCGCATATTGTGCCCCTGTTTGGTCCAGGTCATCCCACACACACCATGTGGACACCCAATTGAACTCAACAATGAGGATCATCACAGGAACAACCCGCTCAACACCACTGCCCTGGCTCCCTGTCCTATCCAACATAGCCCCTCCACACATCCGGCGAGTAGTCCTCACTCAAAGGATGCTCCAAAAGACCAAAAACTCCCCTCACCTGCCAATTCACATGGACATCTTCAACCCACCCACTGCTCGACTTCCATCTAGACGACCAATTTGGAAGAACCCACCACCAGCTGATTTCACCATCCAATCAGCTTGGAAAAAGGAATGGGAGTCCAAGGACGTCCCAAATAAACATCTGGTGTCAGACCCCACCCTACCGGTCCCTGGCACCAACCTCCCAAGGAAGCAGTGGACGACGCTGAATAGATTCAGGACTGGACATGGCCCCTGCTTGGCCAGCCTTCACAAATGGGGCAGCAGTCCAACCCCACGGTGTGCTTGTGGAGAGCAGCAAACAATGCAACACATCATTGAAACATGCCCTCAACAAAGACTCAAAGGAGGACTTGTCACCCTTCATACAGCAGATCAAGAGGCAACTGCTTGGCTAAAGGACTTTGCATTCGCTAAATAAAATAAACTGTGATACAGTTGGTAAGGATGCTCTCAATGGCGCAGCGGTAGAAGTTCACCAGAATCTGAGGTGACAGATGGACAGATGGGAGAGCGAGTGGTCTTCTGCTCTTCACTGAGATAAAGTGGACCTTGTAGAGCAGAGGCTTGACCCTGCAGACCCTCTCCGGGGTCACCATGGTGTCTACGCCATCTGTGGGCCCGTGTGCCTGCTGCCACCCACACTGTTGTTACCGTGGCTCATGTCCTCACTGCTGCTCCGTCTAAACTCTTCCCTTGTCTCAACAGAAGCCGGAAAACGTGGACGGCCTGGGCTCAGTGGTCGGCCCTGACGGTGAGGTGAGTGAGGGTTACCAACATTCTCAGAGGGACAGAAGCTCAAAATACGGGACAAATTCACGACGGCAATTCGTGACCGACTCGGCCGTGGCTGGGTGAATGATGAGTTGGCCCCGGGTGCAGGACAGCACACAAAGCCCAGCCGGCGGGACAGCTGAGGAGTTTTGCCCCGGGCCGCGCGACGTCGCGTGCAAAGTCCGGCGCCCCGTCCAACACACGAACCGATGATCGGCCATGAGAAGGAGGGGTGGTGGTGGTGTCGGCGGTAAGCCAAGGTCCGAAGGTCGGACAACTGGCTGGGCTGCCGACCGACGGGGCCACGGGCTAGGCGCTGCTGCTGCTGCTGCTGCTGCTGCACTCCATGGGCTGCACTACGTAGGGACGGGTGAGGCGGGGTCGGACGCGACGCTCCGACCCGACAGTCCCCTCGACCCGAGTAGTAGCGGTCAAATACGGGACAAGGATGGTCACGTATGGGGCAAACCAATTTAGCCAAATATACGGGATGTCCCGGCTAATACGGGACAGTTGGCAACCCCGGTGAATGGGGAAGAATGGTTCAATGCTGCTTTTATTGTCACTTGCACAAACGCACAGTGAAATTCTGCTCTGACAAGCAGTGGAGTGGAGTATTGCCCGACCCAAGCACATCCCCGATTAGCAAGTGTACAGATATAGTCCACTGATCACGCATGCAAGAGGCGCCGTGTTTTGGCGCCTTTTGCCAAGTGCAGTCCAGGCGACTAGTTGTTCTGAGCGGTTCCCGTTCCAGGCGAGCCCCAGGCTGTTGCAGGGCTTCCAGCCATCGACCAGCGAACCCACGTCCCTCTCCACTCCTCGCCCGTCCAACTTTGTTTCCCAGGGGGTGGGAGCTCCCGCAGCCGACCTCGAGGGTGCTGTAGGCCAGACCCCGGTTCCCTCTCCTCTCCTATGGGTCTCGCCCGTTGCGTCCGTCATCATTGCCGGCTCCACCTTCCCAGTCTCTGGCCTTCGGTGGATGAGCAGGGGCCAGCTTGGCTCGCTGCCTGATGCAGGCCATGGTCTGCCGGGGAACTTGCTCGACGGCTCCCCCTGTAGGCCGCGGCAGGCCAACACTACGGCTTTGCGGGTTATCGGTGGTTGGCGTTGGCCGAAGGGCCTGCGTTTCCATGCTGTGAAATGCTCCAGCGTTGGGATAGCACCTGTGAGGGCAATGTAGACAATAGGTGCAGGAGTAGGCCTTTCAGCCCTTCAAGCCAGCACCGCCATTCAATGTGATCATGGCTGATCATCCCCAATCAGTACCCCGTTCCTGCCTTCTCCCCATATCCTCTGACTCTGCTATTTTTAAGAGCCCTATCTAGCATTCTCTTGAAAGCATCCAGAGAACCTGCCTCCACCGCCCTCTGAGGCAGAGAATTCCTCAGACTCACCACTCTCTGTGAGGAAAAAGTGTTTCCTCGTCTCCGTTCTAAATGGCTTACCCCTTATTCTTAAACTGTGGCCCCTGGTTCTGGACTCCCCCAACATCGGGAACATGTTTCCTGCCTCTAGCATGTCCAAACCCTTAACAATCTTGTATGTTTCAATGTAGAACTGGGGGGGGTGGGTGGGTGGGTTGGTTGGAACGTTTGCTGGAGACCGGTACGATGGAAAAAGCTCCAGTCACTGGGATCTGTGCTTCTCCTTCAGCTGCTGGACGAGACGAGCCAGATGAGTGACCTGCCGGTGAAGGTGATCCACCTGGAGAGCGGCCGCATCCTGTCCGGAGCCGAGGCCCCCAAGGCCGGACAGCTGGACACCTGGTTGGAAATGAACCCTGGGTGAGTGCACGAGAGGCCTCTCAGCCCTTCCATCCTAGCCCGCCACTCAGTGCAATCAACGGTTGATCTACACTGGTCATGGAGTTTAGTTTAGAGATACAGCACGGAAACAGGCCCATCGGCGCACCAAGTCTGCGCTAACCAGTGATCCCCGGGCACTATTCTACACCAGGGTCAATTTACATTTATATCAAGCCAATTAACCTGCAACCCTATACGTCTTTGGAGCGTAGGAGGAAACCAAAGGTCTCGGGGAAAATGCGCACAGGTCACGGCGAGAACGTATAAACACCGTACAGACAGCACCCATAGTCAGGATCGAACCCGTGTCTCTGGTGCTGTAAGGCAGCAACTCTACCCACTGCGCCACCTTGCTGTGCACTGTTATACAAAGTCATACAGCGTGGAAACGCACCTTTAGACCCAACGGCAACACCAACCAACGTGTCCCGTCCACACTAGTCCCATCTGCCTGCGTTTGGCCCATATCCCTCTCAACCTGTCCTATCCATGTACCTGTCCAAATGTTTTTTAAATGATATGATAGTCCCTGCCTCAACTACCTGCTCTGGCAGCTCGTTCCATACACCCATCACCCTTTGTGTGAAAAAGTTACGCCTCAGGTGCCAATTAAATCTTTCCCCCAAAGGATTCGTCTCGTCTTCCTAAATCCCTCAATTCCACAACCTTTCAAATACAGGTCCAGACCAAGTTTCCAGCAACCGGTGGCCTGGAACCTCCTTTAATCCGGACAAAATTACGAGAGCACACTTGAAATCCCCCCCCCCCCCCCCCCCCCAGTTCGCTCATCTACCTGTTACAGCTGTCCCAACTTGCGCTCCCCTCAATCCCCCCCCCCGCCCAGTTCGCTCGTCTACCTGTTACAGCTGTCCCAACTTGCGCTCCCCTCATCCCTTTCCCCCCCTTCCCCCAGCTCGCTCCTCCATCTATAATTGTTCCCCTTCTCTTCCGAGCAGGTACGAGATGGCCCCCCGCTCCGACAGTGAAGACACTGGGTCTGAGGAGGAGGAAGAAGTGAGTGCAAAGTAGATAGAGGGGGCAGACTGTGGTGTGCAGGAGCCCTGGGTCAAACGTACACACACACACACGCACACACGCACACACGCACACACACACACACACACACACACACACACTCACTCATCTTCCAGTCTTTTGACTCTGCTTATGTGTTAAAAATTCACCAACCCTGGGCCACATTTTTTTAACCTGCACAGTTACAAAGCAGTGAATGTAATCCCCACCGCAACACCAACCAACATGTCCCATCCACACTAGTCCCACCTGCCTGCGTTTGGCCTCATTGTACCGATAGTCTTGCATCACAGCGGCATGTTAAAGCCACCTAGTGTAGTTTTAACACTGTGAGCCTTTGACCTGCTGTAGCAGAGGAGAGGGCGGAGTGGCCTGCCGTGGGCTGCTTGCTGGCCACCACCTGCACACTGTTATTTTTGCATGCCGTGCTTTTATTTTTTGTTACATGAACTGTCTTTAAAATCACGTCAGGACACGACAGACTGCGGGCCGCTAATCCTGTTGGAGGACCGGTCTCGTTCGGGACAGCTGGTAAGCTCGTTAGAACAAGTGTACGCTTCCGGGAGTCTTCGCCTGGCTGGTGAACGCATGGGATGAACCTGTCCTCGGACAAGGGAATCCAAATCCTTTCCCACCCCCCTGCTTACTAAAGGGCTTGCAGAGAGAGGGATACTGGAGCCGTACCACACAAACACAGCCGTGTGCCTCTAGTGTCGAGTTAAGAGCCAAGAGTGTTTCATTCTCATACATCCCAAGACGGAACAGTGAAATTCTTACTTTAGTGTAGTTTAGAGATACAGTGCAGAATCAGGCCCTTTGCCCACCAAGCCGCGCCGACCAGCGATGCTTGTACACTAACACTGTCCTACATGCGAGGGACAATTTACAATTTTTACCTGTTTGTCTTTGGATTGTGGGAGGAAATCATGGAAAACCCACGCAGTAACGGGTAGAACGTACAAACTCCTTACAGACAGTGCATGTAGTCAGGATCGAACCCAGGTCTCTGGCGCTGTAAGGCATCAACTCAATCGCTGCATTACTGTGCCTCCCAAAACAGCAGCACCACAGATAGATAAACATAGTACTCTGTTACAGCCCCAGAGACCCGGGTTCGATCCTGACTACGGGTGCTGTCTGTACGGAGTTTTTACATTCTCCCTGTGACCGCGTGGGTTTTCTCCAGGTGCTCCCAGCTCCTCCAAAGACGTGCAGGTTTGTAGGTTAATTGGCTTTGGTAAAATTGTCCCGAGTGTTTAGGATAGTGTTAGTGTATGGGGTGATCGGTGGTAGGCGTGGACTAGGTGAGCTGGAAGACCTGTTTCCGCTCCATGTGTCTAAAGTCTACCCATGTGAGAAACTATCCATTTGTAATATCCTTTGCCAGTTACATGCACAAGAGACTGCAGATACCAATGATTTGGATGAGGGGATTGAATATTTTGTGGCCTCGTTTGCAGACGATACGAAGATAGGTGGAGGAGCAGGTAGTGTAGTGAAAGCAGGGACTCTGCAGAAGGACTTGGACTGGTTAGGAGAGTGGGCAGAGAAATAGCAGATGGAATACAGTGTCGCAAAGTGTGGAGTCATGCATTTTGGTAGTAGGAATAAAGACGTAGACTATTTTCCAAATGGGGAGAGAATTCAGGATTCAGAAGTGCAAAGGGACTTGGGAGTGCTGGTGCAGGATTCCCAAAAAGTTCATTTGCAAGTCGAATGTCTCGTTCCACAATTCCTGCTTCCTGGACTCTATGCTGGAGTAATGAAGCAGGAGATACAGGCACACACTGAGCAACAACATTGGAAAGGCTGTGTTTTGATTCAATGTCCCCATCTCCCATCCGCTCATGAGCCTTTTGAAGACTTCTGCTGAAACGTGTTAACTCAGAACGGACAACTAACCTGCCAGTAGAGACATAGTTTAGTGTCTTAGTTACAGAATTCACACACTAATTCCTTAACAGCGGAGAATATGTAAGTTACTGACACATCGCTGTAACACTTGGAGCGGGGACTTGCGGAAATCCCCCCCTCCTGTGCCGAAGCTAACCTGACCCGTGGTGCGATCTTGTTTAAAACATGTGGATTTAGATAACTGTTAACTACTGTAACTGGACTAATAACCTGTAGCATGGAGCAATACTTCAGAAGCATGAGTTTGTATCTGACTGGAGAGGATAATTAACCTGTTTAATTATACTCAATAGTTTAATTATTGAGAGTTTAAAGTTGAATAAGTAAATCAATCTGGTGTTTAATAAGTAAAATGTTAGTCTATGTAACACTAACCGTGCTATGGGCAGAACGCTCGCCGATACTTTAATGTCCTCTGAAGAAATCTGTCGTCCAGTCCCAGTCGGCGAAGTAGCATCTGATGTGCTTCACTCATACCCCTTTCCTCAGTTCGAGGCAATGGGGGCTGCCTTGTCTGTGGTATCCACAGCCTCAAGGACATAAATGGACATCCAGGACAAGAAGCTGGGTGGCGCAGTGGTAGAGTTGCTGCCTCACAGTGCGAGAGGGCCCGTCTCGGGTGCTGCCTGTGTGGAGTTTGCACGTTCTCCCTGTGACTGTGTGGGTTCCCTCTCGGTGCTGCGGTCTCCACCCACATCCCAAAGACGTGCGGGTTTGCAGATTAATTTGCCTCTGTAAATGGCGCTCCCTCGTGTGCAGGGAGTGGATGAAAAAGTGGGATGACTTCCATCTGGTGTGAAAGGTAGATTGATGGTCTGAGCAGACTCTGCGGGGCCACATGGCGATAATTGCCCCTGTAAATTGCCCCGTGTGTGGGGGGTGAGTTCTGGAACATCATAACACAACGGGCCCTTTGGCTCAGTCTGAGCTTAATCCAGTAACACCTCATTAAAGCAACAATAATAAACGTCAACCTTAACCTTAAACCCCCCCCCACCAGACAGCGTGTTCAACGTGTCTTCTACCAATCCCTGACTCGGACATCAAAGATGTTTGTTATGTGCAGAAAGGAACTGCAGATGCTGGTTTACACTGAAGACACACAAAATGCTGGAGCAACACAACAGGTTGTGTTGTCACCATCTGGAATTGTCTTTCTAAACAAGATGAAGCTGGCAACTAATGCTGTTTTCCAAAAGGAAGTGGTTAAATTCTCGTGGGAGTGGGGAAAGCCGTGAGAAAAGAGTGGGACTAAGTGGACAGTGCATAGTGCGGTCCTGGTGGGCGAATTGGTCTGTGTGCTTTATGATTCTAATTAACCCCATTCTAGCGCTGGTTATATTCCCAAAATGGAGACTCGAGAGACTGCAGATGCTAGAATCCTGAGCTGAATACAAAGTGCAGGATCCCAACTTGAAGCCTCTATATGATTTTGTATACCTCTATAAGATCTCTCCTCATCCTCCTACGCTCCATGGAATAGAGACCCAGCCTACTCAACCTCTCCCTATAGCTCACACCCTCTCGTCCCAGCAACATCCTCGTAAATCTTTTCTGAACTTGATTTACTCTGTGATCTGCCATCACGGACATATGTTGGCCGTTCCTTCAGCATCAGGTCAAAGTCCCTTCAGAGCCTTGTCTTCAGACTGTGGCGGTGTATCAATAAGGCTTGCTCACCCACAAGGGTGAAGAACGCACGGGGCAACAATCGCAGCTATCGCCACAACTTGCCAATCAGTAAATGAAACACTTTTACTGGGCGGCACAGTGGCGCGGCGGTAGAGTTGCTACCTCACAGCGCCAGAGACCCAGGTTCAATCCTGACTACGGGTGCGGTAGGTACGGAGTTTGTCCCCCGTGACCTGTGATCACTCCAAAGATGTACAGGTTTATAGGTTAATTGGCTTGGTATCAATGTAAAATCGTCCTTGGTGTGTGTAGGATAGTGTTAGTGTGCTGGGGTCGCTGTGCACTCGATGGGCCGAAGGGTCTGTTTCCGCGCTGAATCTCTAAACTAAAGCTGTGCTCCGTGGGAACAGTGAGCGTCGCTGCTCGCGGGCGACGGGTACCTGTGTGGGGTCAATGCTCCCATCCGTTGATGTCTCTGCTTGGTGTTCAGGAAGAGGAAGAGGAGGAGCAGGCCGCCACCTCGGCGTTGCCTGCTGCTCCCGAGGAGACGAAGAAGATTCAAGATCCGGACAGCGAGGAGGTGTACGAGATGAACGCCAGGCAGATCATCGAGTAAGTGTGGCATCGGGGGCAGGGGCAGAGTGGGTGGGAACCTGCTCAGGCAAACGCAGGATGGAGGTGGTTTGGGAAAGAACTGCATCAGTTCCATAGACAATGCCCAATGTCCACAATGGGGTAGAGATGAAGCGGACAGTAGCCTAGCTTATGGAAGGACCGATCTTATGCCTAATTATAGAGGGGAACAAGCTGTTCCTGAATCTGGCGGTGTGCGCTTTCAAGGTTCTGTACCGGCCGCAGATATCTGCATGGGGAGTAATCTGGAATGGGATCAGTGTGTGCTAACCTGGAACATGGTGGGAGTAAACTGATCTGGAACAGAGTGAGTGGGCTGATCTGGAACAGAGTGAGTGGGCTGATCTGGAACAGAGTGAGTGGACTGATCTGGAACAGAGTGAGTGGACTGATCTGGAACAGTGGACTGATCTGGAACAGAGTGAGTGGACTGATCTGGAACAGTGGACTGATCTGGAACAGGGTGAGTGGACTGAAGTGGAATGGGATACATATGTGGGCTGATCTGGAACAGAGTCAGAGTGGACTGATCTGGAACCGCATGGAAGATGAAATGCAAGGCCGGGCAGTGTTTCCTTTGTCCGATGTGGCGCGGTGACTGGGAATCTTTGCCTCGTGCAGGAACGCCAAGCAGGACGTGGATGATGAGTACAGCGCGCCGCTCTCCAGTATACGCGGGCTACAGTCCTACTACGCAGTGGCCCACGCGGTGACTGAGAGGGTGGATATTCAGTCCACGCTGCTCGTGAACGGGTTACTGAAACAATATCAGGTAAGAGAGCGCTACTCACTATGCTTTTAAAGACGTCTGTGGGGGCCAAGACATTGGGTATTCTTAAGACACAGATTGGACGATACTTGATTAGTATGGGTGGCAGGGGTTATGGGAAGCAGGCAGGAGAATGGGGTTATTCCAGTGCTTTGAGACCATCTCCACCCTTTACTTACCAAGTTTTTCCCCATCCACGCCTCTCTTCTCCAGCTTTCTCTCCCTTGCTAAAGAGAGTCAGAAGAAGGGTCCATACCGAAATGTCACCTGTTTTGCCACAGACGGCTGTGGAGGCCAAGTCATTTGGTATTTTTGAGGCAGAGATTGACGGATTCTTGATCAGTCAGGATGTCGAGGGCTATGGGGGGGAAGGCAGTAGAATCTCTTGAGAGGGAAAGATAGATCAGCCATGATTGAATGGCGGAGTAGACTCAATGGGCCGAATGGCCTCATTCTGTTCCTATCATTTATGAAAAGCCTCAATAGACAATAGGTGCAGGGGTTCGAGCCAGCACCGCCATTCACCGTCACCCCTGGCTGCACGTTCCAGACTCAATGGGTGGAATGGCCTCATTCTGCTCCTGTGAATGATGAATTAATAAAATTGCTGGCCTTGTGTGTGTGTGTGTGGGCTGAATAACCTATTGTTTTGTCCGTTCTCTGTGGCGCCGTTAATGCTTCGCAGGTCAAGGGTCTAGAGTGGCTCGTGTCGCTGTACAACAACAACCTGAATGGCATCCTGGCCGATGAGATGGGTTTGGGGAAGACCATTCAGACCATTGCCCTCATCACCCACCTCATGGAGCACAAGCGCATCAACGGACCATTCCTCATCATCGTGCCTCTCTCGTAAGGAGATCTTTAGTTTAGTTTAGAGATACAGCGCGGAAACAGTCCCTTCTGCCCACCAAGTCCGCACTGACCAGCGAACCCCACACGCTAACACTCACCATTGGGCCACTCTCACCCTAAACACAGGGGGCAATTATACATTTTTGTACCAAGCCGATTAACATACAATCCCATACGTCTTTGGAGTGTGGGAGGAACCCGGAGATCTCAGAGAAAAATCCACACAGGTCACAGGGAGAACCTACAAACTCCGTACAGACAGCACCCGTAGTCAGGATTGAACCCGAGTCTCTGGCGCTGTGTGGCAGCAACTCTACCGCTGTGCCACTCTCAGTGCCGGAGATGCCACATATCTCCGCTCTGCTCCCTTTATGCCCCGGATGTTGAGGCAGGAATTTTCACCAGAATTCCGGAGAATCCCACCTTCCATCCATTTAGTTAGTTTAGTTTATTGTCACATGTACCGAGGTACAGTGAAAAGCTTGTTGTTGCGTGCTAACCAGTCAGTGGAAAGACAATATATGATTACAATCGATCCATTTACAGTGTACAGATACATGATAAGGGAATAACGTTTAGTGTAAGGTAAAGCCAGCAAAGTCCGATTAAGGATAGTCCACTTTTCTTTTAAAGGAATATTTCACATCCATTTTGAACCACGGCGTATCCAAGAGAGTCCAAATTATTTTTAAATTGAGAGATACAGCATGGAAACGGGCCCCTCAGCCCACCGAGTCCACGCCGACCATGGATCACCCTCACACACTAGTTCTATGTTATCCCACTTTCTCATCTACTCCCTACACACGAGGGGCAATTAAGCTACAAATCCGCACCTCTTTGGGATGTGGGGGGTAACCGGAGCACCCAGAGGGAACCCACGCGGTCACAGGGAGAACGTGCAAACGCCACACAGACAGTGCCCGAGGTCAGGATCGGACGCGGGTCTCTGGCACTGCGATGCCATGCTTTGGTTTTGAATCATCAGGGTGTGGAGGTGAGCTCTGGGCATGCTTCCAGCGCTGTAACCACACCCAGCACTCTACTCTCAGCAGCCGGTATTTACTGTACGGTGAGACACACCTCCAGTCACAACTCTGATTATCTTCACAGAACTCTCTCAAACTGGGCTTACGAGTTTGACAAGTGGGCACCGTCCGTATCACGGATCTCCTACAAGGTAACGCCACCCTCCGCTCCGACACTCCGCTTCCCGCTGTTGTGAGCCGGGGCCGCTAGTGATCATTGCTCTCTCTCTCTCTCTCTCTGTGTTCTTCCACTACTCAGGGCTCCCCTGCTGCTCGAAGGGCCTTTATCCCGCTGCTTCGCAATGGCAAGTTCAATGTCCTGCTCACCACCTACGAATACATTATCAAGGACAAGCACGTCCTTGCCAAGGTAAACGTATCCTCACCCTCCTTGAAGATGTCCCTCATTCCCCCTCCGCCTCCTGCAGAGATGTTGACGGTGACACTTTATTGTCCCTTCTACCCAGGTGCAGTGAAATTCTTTGTTTTTGCACACAAAATACACAAAAGAGTCGCCACAAATTGACAAAAATTACTCCTCCTTTTTTCGTCCACCTCCCTCGGTCCCACTTAGATCTTGGTGCCTCCCCCCATATGGGTCCCCCTTGATTCTCGATGGTCCCCCCCCCACGCCGGGTCCCCCTTAGTTCTCAGCGGCCCCTCCACGCAGGGTCCCCCTTCTTGCCAGTAAACCTTAGTCTGACTCTCCGACCTGGGCCCCATCTGGACTGTTGCTGGGTATAGAATAGAATATATATAGAATAGAATAGTTCCTTTATTGTCATTGTAACATGAACCATGTACAACGAAATTGTAAAACTTGTAACCATCCCCACACACATCCCCCACCTTCTGTGTGTCTGCTCGTTGTGAGCCGGGCCTCCCAGCGGAACCAGGATGATCCGCTGCTCCGTTTCCGTGGTGATCCAGTTTCACTGGAGCCATGCTTCCCACACATTGCGCTTTAAACACTTTGGACCCCTTTGTTTCCCACACGCCATCTAAACTCACCAAGTTCACTGGAAAATCTATAACACTGCAGGCCCACCACCGATTTTGCCGGCAGCCTTCGGTTCCAGAGCTTTGCTGGATAATCCGTTTTGCCGGCCCAACAGTGGTCACAGCCTCGGGGGGAGGGGGACGTCGAGATACCGGTCGCGGAAGTCGGCTATGGGAACGGATCTGCCGGCTCTGGGCGGGCCGAAGCTCCAGAGCCCCGGCCGCCGGGGGCAAATCTGACCCGCCGATCGGCCACCTCACCTGGCTGAGGGGCCAGATTTTCGGGGGGGGGGGGACATCTGAGGGGGATTTCAAGTGTGCTCTTGTAATTTAGACGTCAGGTGCCCCTCGTCCACAATCATGTACGGCCCAACAAATCTGTGGGCAGAGAAAGACTGAGGGGAGAGAGTCCAGTTGAGCTCATTTAGTGTATAAAAATCATGAGAGGAATAGATCAGGTAGATGCACAGAGTCTCATGCCCAGAGCAGGGGAATCAAGAACCAGGGGTTTAAGGTGAAGAAGGAAAAGATTTAATAGGAATATGAGGGGCAGCTTGTTCCATACACCCACCACCCTTTGTGCGAAAAAGTTACCCCTCAGATTCATATTAAGTCTTTCCCCCCTTCACCTTGGGGGCGCCGCACGATGGCAGCCTCGCCAACAGTCTGTCTGTCTTTTCGCCTTTTTTTGTTATTTTTAGTGTGTTTTAAAAGTTTCTGTTAATGTTCTCAAACTTGTTTTACGTGGGGGAGGGGGTCGGGGGAAACCTTTTTTCAATCTCTTACCTTGCCAGAGATGCGATTGTTTTCCGGGTCGTATCTCTGGTCGCTCTGCGGCCTAACAACGTGGAGCTGGAGGCCTTGCTCGGGACTGGCTTTGAGCCCCACCGTGGACTTACCATCGCTGCCGATTCCTTGCCTGGGATCGACGCTCCAACGGATTTGACCATCGAGGAGCTCGCGGTCTCGGGTAGAAACCGATGTCGGGAAGTTCCAAACGACGCAGAAGATTTCGACCAGCCCCGACCCAGGGTCAGATGGCCCGGCGCGGGGGAGCTGAGATTTCCACCCGATGCAGGAGCTTGATCGCCCCGACGCGGAGGGCCCGACTGCCAGCTATAATAATAATAATAATGGATGGGATTTATATAGCGCCTTTCTAATACTCAAGGCGCTTTACATCGCATTATTCATTCACTCCTCAGTCACACTCGGTGGTGGTAAGCTACTTCTGTAGCCACAGCTGCCCTGGGGCAAACTGACGGAGCCAAGATCGTCCCGTCAACGGAAGCCTCGAGGCCCCCGACTGCAGGAGAACAAAGAAGGGAAGAGATTGAACTTTTGTTCGCCTTCCATCACAGTGAGGAATGTGGAGGAGTCACTATGGTGGATGTTTATGTTAAAATGTAGTTTGTGTGTTCTGTTGCTTTTTATTGGTATGACTGTATGGCAAATCAAATTCCTCGTATGTTGGCGAATAAAGTATGATTATGATTAAACCCATGTCCTTGGGTCCTCGATTCATCTACTCCGTGCAAGAGACTCTGTGCATCTACCCGATCTATTCCTCCCATGATTTTGAACGCTAACTAAATTCAACGGAGCTCTGTGTTCTCGGGCTTTCTCTGCCCACAGATCCGTTGGAAGTACATGATTGTAGATGAGGGGCATCGGATGAAGAACCATCACTGTAAGCTGACGCAAGTGCTGAACACTCACTACGTGGCTCCACGCCGCCTCCTGCTGACCGGCACGCCGCTGCAGAACAAGCTGCCCGAGCTCTGGGCCCTCCTCAACTTCCTGCTGCCCACCATCTTCAAAAGCTGCAACACCTTCGAGCAGTGGTTCAATGCCCCCTTTGCCATGACGGGCGAGAAGGTACGTGAGGGTGGAGGGGGGGAGTGGGGGGTGGGGGTCAGAGTTGGCATCTCGTGAAGGCACACACTGATCTAGACCTGGGCCGTTCAGTCAGATTGTATTAGGACATAGTAGAGGGTGGTGCAGCGGTAGAGTTGCTGCCTCACTGCGCCGGAGACCCGGGTTCGATCCTGACTAAGGGTGCTGCCTGTAAGGAGTTTGTACGTTCTCCCCGTTACCTGCGTGGGTTTTCTCTGAGATCTCCGGTTTCCTCCCACACTCCAAAGACATACAGGTTTGTAGGTTAATTGGCTTGGTATAATTGTAAATTGACCCTAATGTGTATAGGATAGTGTTAGTGCGCTGGGATCGCTGGGCGGTGCGGATTGGGTGGGCGCTGTCTCTCTAAACTAAACTAGACTCGAGGGCCAGAACGATAGGGAGAGGTTGGACAGGCTAGGACTTTATTCCTTTGAGTGCCGGAGGCTGAGGGGTGATCTTCAAAGTGTAGGAAGGAACTACAGGTGCTGGTTTAAACCGAGGATAGACACGTATAGCTGGAGTAACTCAACGGGTCAGGCAACATCTCTGGAGAGAAGGAATGGGTGACATTCGGGTCTGAAGAAGGGTCTCGACCCAAAACATCACCCATTCCTTCTCTCCAGAGATGCTGCCTGACCCGCTGAGTTACTCCAGCATTTTGTGCCGTCTGACGTCTAACTTTCTCTTGGCGTAACGCAGGTCGATTTGAACGAAGAGGAGACGATCCTGATCATCCGGCGATTGCACAAGGTCCTCCGGCCCTTTCTGTTGCGGCGATTGAAAAAGGAGGTGGAAGCACAGCTTCCTGAGAAGGTAACGAGCCAGTCTGCGGTGCGGAGTGGAGGGCCAGTAGTTTCCAGGCTGACACCGACCGGTGTGGAAGCAGGGGCACATGGCCTTGTCTCTATAGACCGTCCATGATGCTTTTACTGGCGCAGAAATAAGTGACTGTGGCAGTCACGGTGGCACAGCGGTAGAGTTGCTGCCTTACAGCGAATGCAGCGCCGGAGACCCGGGTTCCATCCCGACTACGTGTACAGAGTTTGTACGTTCTCCCCGTGACCTGCGTGGATTTTCTCCGAGAATCTCTGGTTTCCTCCCACACTCCAAAGACGTACAGGTTTGAAGGTTAATTGGCTTGGTAAATGTAAAAATTGGCACTAGTGGGTGTAGGATAGTGTTAATGTGCAGGGATCACTGGTCGGCGCGGACCCGGTGGGCTGAAGGGCCTATTTCCACGCAGTATCTCTCTCCAGCATCCTCCCTCCAACCCCCTCACCATAATCAGTCTGTTGACCTATGACCTGCCGCACTTTGTTCTGCCTCTCTATTCCAGGTTTCTTCCACCTTTTCCCCTTCTCCTATCTCCCCCCCCCCCCCCACACCCTACAATCACTAAAGAAGAGTCCCAACCCGAAACGTCACCTATCCATGTTCTCCACAGATGCTGCCTGACCCGCTGATTTACTCCAGCACTCTGTGAAACGTCACCTATCCATGTTCTCCAGAGATGCTGCCTGACCCGCTGAGTTACTCCAGCACTCTGTGAAACGTCACCTATCCATGTTCTCCAGAGATGCTGCCTGACCCGCTGAGTTACTCCAGCACGCTGTGAAACGTCACCTATCCATGTTCTCCAGAGATGCTGCCAGACCCGCTGAGTTACTCCAGCACTGTGAAACGTCACCTATCCATGTTCTCCAGAGATGCTGCCTGACCCGCTGAGTTACTCCAGCACTCTGTGTCTTTTTCTGGCATTGTCACTGTCGAGACTTGGGTGACTGAGGGCGCAGTTGCCCGAGGAGGGGAGGTGGAGAGGTGGGGGGGCACGAGGGGCTGGATCTGAGCGGAGCGATCTCCAGCAGATCCCTGGTGCAAGGTGCGGCCGCCCCAGCTAACATGCTGCCCTGTCCCCTGCGCAGGTGGAGTACGTCATTAAATGCGACATGTCGGCATTGCAGAGGGTGCTGTACCGACACATGCAGGCCAAGGGAGTGCTGCTCACCGATGGCTCGGAGAAGGACAAGAAGGTTTGACAGCAACGATTAAATTCAATGCAATGATACGTTATTGTATACCTAGATACAGTGGAATGCTATGCTTTGTACACAACCCGATCAAATCATACAGCAGACCTCACCCAGACAGTACACAAGGGTCGCCACGTTCACCGAACAGCCCTATCTTCCGACTTGCCATCGCCAGGTCTCCCTTCGGTCTCGGCGGCCCACCTCGCCCTCCACTGCAGCGATCCGTCCATGTTGGCGGCTCGAGGCAGAGTTGGGCGATCACGGTGGAGTTGCTGCCTTACAGCGAACGCAGCGCCGGAGACCCGGGTTCGATCCCGACTACGGGTGCTGTCTGTACGGAGTTTGTACGTTCTCCCCGTGACCTGCGTGGGTTTTCTCCGAGATCTTCGGTTTCCTCCCACACTCCAAAGACGGACAGGTTTGTAGGTTAATTGGCTTGGTAAATGTTAAAATTGTCCCTAGTGGGTGTAGGATAGTGTTAATGTGCGGGGATCGCTGGTCGGCGCGGACCCGGTGGGCCGAAGGGCCAGTTTCCGTGCTGTATCATTAATCTAAACCAAAAAAAACTAAAGTTCAAAGTCCATGGTGGGCGAGCGGGGCGGATCCACCGCTCTCTGTTTGGATACCCTGAATACTGAACACTTTATTGTCTCAGTGATATTCTTTGTTTTGCATTGCCACGGTATGCAAAGAGCCAGCACATAAAGGGCGCCAAAACGTACAAAGTATCCCGCGTCAGGCCCTCCTTATCTCTTCCCCGTCCTCACGGTGGTTCCACCACGCCAGGTCCTCCTTTGTTCCCGGTGGCGCGTGACCTCCGGCTCCCAGGTAGCCCGTCCTCGACCGCCGGCACCTTCAACGACCACCGCACCGACTCTTTGTTGATCGCCAATGGGTCCGCTCCTGACGCCTCCACACCATAGACGAAGGCTCTGTCCTCGGGGCACCGTCCACCCAGGCCCGCGGTATCGGCCGAGAGGACGACAAGCGAGTCGGTTCGGCCGATCGTTACCGTCGCGGCCGGAGAATCGGTTGTTGAACCCGGAGTGACTCCCCCGCGCAGCACCTGCACGTCACGTCACGTCTCACGGTGTTGCCGTTGCCGCCCCCTCACCGGCAGCGACAGGTCTTCATTCACCCCTCTCTCTCGTGTGTGTGTGTGTGTTGCAGTCAGTCTAACCCCCTGGGTCCAGCTACGACTCGTGGCAACACTGTCGTGCAGCGGTAGAGCTGCTGCCTCACAGCGCTAGAGACCTGGGTTCCATCCTGACCACGAGTGCTGTCTGTACAGAGTTTGTACATTCTCCCTGTGACCAAGTGGGTTTCCTCCGGGTGCTCCAGTTTCCTACCACGCTCCAAAGACCCTCTGCCTCGGGTGGGGTGCGGGGGCAGAGAAGCTTCTGACCTTCTAAGCAGGCCTCCAGGAGAATTGCATTTCCCTTGATCGTGTATTATCCGTGTGTTACAAACCTTTTCTGTTGAGGTTAGGCTTTGACTTTTAACCGTGTACTCTCTGCCAACTCCTCTACAGGGCAAAGGCGGCACCAAGACTCTGATGAACACCATTATGCAGCTGAGGAAGATTTGCAACCACCCGTACATGTTCCAGCAGATTGAGGTAGGCAGTCCTGCCAAGGGGCTGTGTCACCAGAGGGTGGGTTGGTGCATTCTTCTCCCCCTCCCTCAATCCCATCCCCCCAATCCGACTAATCTCACCGTTCAGCTGCAGAAACAAGGAACTGCAGGTGCTGAGTTACCAAGGAACGACACAGAGTGCTGGAGTAACTTAGCGGGTCAGGCAGTATCCCTGCAGAACATGGATAGGTGATGGGTGATGTTTCAGGTCAGGACTGATGTTTTACCTCAGAGGGAAGAAGGGTCCCGACCCGAAACGTCACCTATCCATGTTCTCCAGGATGCTGCCTGACCCGCTGAGTTACTCCAGCACTCTGTGAAACGTCACCTATCCATGTTCTCCAGGATGCTGCCTGACCCGCTGAGTTACTCCAGCACTCTGTGAAACGTCACCTATCCATGTTCTCCAGGATGCTGCCTGACCCGCTGAGTTACTCCAGCACTCTGTGAAACGTCACCTATCCATGTTCTCCAGGATGCTGCCTGACCCGCTGAGTTACTCCAGCACTCTGTATCCACCCTCACTTTACAACTTCTACTCGAGCGCGTGTTTGTCCCCGGGGTGGGTAAGCCATCAGGCAGAGCGATGCAGAGCGGAGGTGAAAGGGGAGGGTACACGGGTAGAAGGGAGAAGCTGTGACTCCTGAGCTTGGGGCAAATGATTATAAGGCACAGGAGCTGAATTAGACCATTCGGCCCATTGAGTCTACTCTGCCATTCGACCTTGGCTGAGTAGACTCAAATTTTTCCCTCTCAACCTTCTCCCCCTTACTAATCAAGAATTAGTCAATCTCCGCTTGAAAAACACCCAATGACTTGGCCTCGACTTGATGGGCCGAATGGCCTAATTCTACTCCTAGAACTAATGAACTGCGTGATAGGCTGGATATGGTGTTTCTCGGTTAAGTTTGCTTTGTTAACACATGGATAAGATTCCCCTGGGAATTGAGGACATTGCCATGATTATTCATGTCCTTTCCATTTCATTTCTTGACACTTTGTCTTTATTGACTAGGAATCCTTCTCAGAACACCTGGGATTCACAGGAGGCATTGTGCAAGGGTAAGTCAGACACGTCTCCAACAGCCTAACCACTTGGGATGAGTGGGCTTAAGTGTTTAATGAATTGAAACAAGTGGGTGAGTTTCATCAATAGAGGATGAACCATATTTCCCCGACTAGACTTAGACACACACAGCAAATGTGTGTTGAATTTCAAACCAAGCTGCTGCCAGACAAGAACAAATAATAGTAAATGAAAGTTTAAAAAACAAACTGTGGGTGCCGTAAATCTTAAACTATAAAACCAGAAGTGCTGGAAACACTCAGCGGGTCAGGCAGCATCTGCGGAAAGAGAATCAGCGTTAATGTTTCATGTCCAAGAGCTGGTCGAAGGATCACGGACCTGTCTACACAGATGCTGCCCGCCCTGTGGAGTGTTTGGGGCATCTTGTTTGTATTTGAGACGTAGATGGTGATGGTTTTGGCTGTGGGAGGACTGTGTGTGTGCGTGTGTGGCGGTGGATGTGGTGTCGGGTGTTGAGTGGGAGTGTCGCTGTTCGCTGGCAGGGCTGACCTTTACCGGGCCTCGGGAAAGTTTGAGTTGCTGGACCGGATCCTCCCCAAACTGCGGGCGACGAACCACAGAGTGCTGCTCTTCTGCCAGATGACCTCGCTCATGACCATCATGGAAGACTACTTCGCCTACCGCAGCTTCAAGTATCTCCGGCTGGATGGTGAGTGGCACATCTAACTCTTCCCACCCCGACTAGACACCCCTTCTGCTTCAACCTCCCACCGATTTAGTCTCAGAGATACAGCACAGAATCAGGCCCTTCGGCCCATTGAGTCTGCGCCGACCAGCGATCCCCGCACACTAACACTATCCTACGCACACTAGGGACAATTTACAATAATACCAAGCCAATTACAAACCTGCACGTCTTTGGAGTGCGGGAGGAAACAGGACATCCCGGAGAAAACCCACGCAGGTCACGGGGAGAACGTACAAACTCCATACAGACAGCACCCGTAATCAGGATCGAACACGGGACGCAGGCATTGTATGGCACCAACTCTAACGCTGCACCATTGTACGTTAGAGGGAGTACAGAGAAGGTTCACCAGACTGATTCCTGGGATGTCAGGACTTTCATATGAAGAAAGACTGGATAGACTCAGCTTGTACTCGCTAGAATTTAGAAGATTGAGGGGGGATCTTATAGAAACTTACAAAATTCTTAAGGGGTTGGACAGGCTAGATGCAGGAAGATTATTCCCGATGTTGGGGAAGTCCAGAACTAGGGGTCACAGCTTAAGGAAAAGAGGGAAGTCTTTTAGGACTGAGATGAGAAAATCATTTTTTACACAGAGAGTGGTGAATCTGTGGAATTCTCTGCCACAGAAGGTAGTTGAGGCCAGTTCATTGGCTATATTTAAGAGGGATTTAGATGTGGCCCTTGTGGCTATAGGGATCAGGGGGTATAGAGAGAAGACAGGTACAGGATACTGAGTTGGATGATCAGCCATGATCATATTGAATGGTGGTGCAGGCTCGAAGGGCCGAATGGCCTCCTCCTGCACCTATTTTCTATGTTTCTATGTACCACCCCTAGTCTGATAGTTTAGTCAGAGGGTGGTGAATCTGTGGAATTCATTCCTACAGACGGCTGTGGAGGCCAAGTCAAAGGATATTTTTAAGATGGAGATTGACAGATTCTTGAATAGTACAGGTATCAGAGGTTATGTGGAGAAGGCAGGAGAATGGGGTTGAGAGGGAAAGATAGATCAGCCATGATTAAATAGCAGAGTAGATTTGATGGGCCGAATGGCCTAATTCTGCTCCTAGAAGTTATGAAGTTTAGTTTAGAGATACAGTGTGGAAACACCGAGTCCACTTCATCCATCGATCACACTACACTAGCTCTATCCTACACAGTCGGGACAATCTACAGAGCCCAATTAACCAACAAACCTGTACGTCTTTGGACGTGGGAGGAATCCAGAGCACCCGGAGAAACCCCACACGGTCACAGGTAGAAGGTACAAACTCCGTGCAGACAGCACCCGTTTGTCAGTGGGACAGGCAGCATCTCTGGAGGAAAAGGACAGAGGACATTTCGAGTCGAGACCCGAAGGGTATGAAGAAGGGTCTTGATCCGGAAACGCCATATATATGCATTTCCTCCAGAGATGCTGCCTGACCCGCTGAGTTACTCCAGCACTTTGTGACTATCTTTAGAATTTCACCACCGATGTGGAAATTCCACAGTTGGGCAGCAGGGGGAACTCCAGGCCTCTGCGTGGCAGAGTTTGGATCTAAAACGCTCCCGAATCCTAGCCACACTTCCAGCGGCAGTCCATTCACTCTGACCTCATCCCAACTCTCGGGTGCGGAGGGGGGGGGTGGGGCATAGATGATGCTGAACTGGGCTCAACAGGTTTACAGGGGCAGACAAAATGTGCAGGGAGGAACTGCAGAGACTGGTTTACACTGAAGATAGACACAAGATAGATACTTTTTACTCGTAGGTAGGTCGTGATGGTAGTCGTAGGTCGGTAACTGGCCCGAGAGAAAAAAATGCAATCATGACAACATTTTATCATGTGATCATTTTCCACTCGTAGCTAGTCATAGTTGGTCTTAGGTGTGGAAGACTGAGGTCGAGGGGGGTCGTAGGAGTTCGTAGACCTAGTCGTAGGAGGTCGTAGACATAATCGTAGGGGGTCGTAGACATAGTCGTAGGAGGTCGTAGACATAGTCGTGGGAGTTCGTAGGAGGTCTTTTACTTCAGCGAGTCAACACGACCCTGGCATTTTTTTCAACTCGTCTAGCGTCTTCTAAACTCGTAGATTAGGTCGTTCAAGTGGGACAGGCCCTTTACACTCTGTGTTCTGGGTCTCTTGTGTACCATCACCATTTCCTCTGCACCTGCAATAGAGCCAACCTGCCACTAGGTGGTGCTGCCTGCCATCACCACCGCAGCCTGAATTCAAGTTCAAGTTCAAGTTAGTTTATTGTCATGTGTCCCTGTATAGGACAATGAAATTCTTGCTTTGCTTAAGCACACAGAAAATAGTAGGCATTTACTACAAAACAGATAAATGTGTCCATATACCATGATATAAATATATACACACATGAATAAATAAACTGATAGTGCAAATAACAGAAAGTGGTTGGTAATAATCAGAGTTTTGTCCGAGCCAGGTTTAATAGCCTGATGGCTGAGGGGAAGTAACTATTCCTGAACCTGGTTGTTGCAGTCTTCAGGCTCCTGTACCTTCTACCTGAAGGTAGCAGGGAGATGAGTGTGTGGCCCGGATGGTGTGGGTCTTTCATGATACTGCCAGCCTTTTTGAGGCAGCGACTGCGATAGATCCCCTCGATGGAAGGAAGGTCAGAGCCGATGATGGACTGGGCAGTGTTTACTACTTTTTGTAGTCTTTTCCTTTCCAGGGCGCTCAAATTGCCGAACCAAGCCACGATGCAACCGGTCAGCATGCTCTCGACTGTGCACCTGTAGAAATTAGAGAGAGTCTTCCTTGACAATCCGACTCTCCGTAATCTTCTCAGGAAGTAGAGGCGCTGATGTGCTTTTTTGATGATTGCATTAGTGTTCTCGGACCAGGAAAGATCTTCAGAGATGTGCACGCCCAGGAATTTGAAGCTCTTGACCCTTTCAACCATCGACCCGTTGATATAAATGGGGCTGTGGGTCCCCCTCCTACTCCTTCCAAAGTCCACAATCAGTTCCTTGGTTTTGCTGGTGTTGAGGGCCAGGTTATTGCGCTGGCACCATATGGACAGTTGCTCGATCTCTCTTCTGTACTCTGACTCATCCCCATCCCCATCCCCATACCTTCCTGGACACGAGAGACTTTACTTTCCATACCTTTTTCAAGATCGAGGTTTCGTTGGCAAGGCTTATGTAAACTGCCCAACCCCCAGTCACTCTTGAAACTATCGGCTCAGGATGTAGAAGGTAGCACTTCTTCCCCAAGCTGAGCAGTTGGGTTTTCTGAAGGATCCAGACCCGAAACGTCATCTATCCGCCTTCTCCAGAGATGCTGCCTGACCCGCTGTGTTACTCCAACACTTTGTGTCCTGTTTTGTAAACCACCAACTGCAATCCCTTGTTGGGATTTTTATGGTCACTTTTTAAGTTCATATACACACTTTTTCATTGATTGATTTATAGATTGATATTTTAGAGTCAGGTGTACTTGGTACAGGGAGATTCTTTGCATGCAGTGCACACGTATGCAAGAATCGTCAAGTGAAGGGTGCCGACTATGTTATAAAAGTGTTGAAACAGGATTCAAATCTCGTATCCTCCAATATGATGGATCTAAAGACAACAGTGCTGGAGTAATCCAGAGAGTCAAAGAGATGTCCACATTCTCCAGAGATACAGCCTGACCTGCAGAATGACACCAGCACTTGGTGTCTTTAATTGTAAATAGCCTCCATGTTTCTTTGAGTCTGCAGTATTCTGGATCTAATTCGGTACCATAGCTTTAAGTTGAGAGGGCAAAGTGGAAAAGTGATGTGGGGGGGGGGGGGGCAAGTTGTTTTCTATACAACTTCTACACAGGGTGGTGGGCGCCTGGTATACGCTACCAGGGGTGGTGGTGGAGGCATATACGATAATGATGTTTGAGGATTTTGTCGAGGCACATGGATATGCAAGGAATGGAGGGATATGGATCATATATGGTGGGAGATTAGTTTAGCTCAGCATCATGTTCGGCACGGACAGTGTGAGCTGAAGGGCCTGTTCCTGTGCTGTACTGTTCTATGTCTAACCTACCTCACAACACAAGTGTCACTGGAAGCGGTGGAAGGACATTGTTCCTGTTGAATTTTGCCCTCGGCCCTGAAGGTCAGATTGTTCAGCGGGACCAGGCATGTGACCCAGGCAGCCGTCCAAGATGGCGGAAGGCTTGAACCTCAGTCCTCCCCCATGTTTGGGGATGCCGCATTGCATTTCGACCCACCAAGTCCGTGATCACCCGCTCACACGAGCTCTATGTTATCCCACTTCTGCATCCACCCTCTACACGTTGGAGCTCATGTTTTGCAGACTTCTGTACTTTCTACGGAATAGTTGAAAGAAGCAATCCTACACCAAACCACTACACCCTCCCCTCACTCGAGTGACTAGTCTTCATGAGGCAGCAGAGGAGCACAGTCAGTTACACACCCAACTTATCACTATGGTCTTGGTAGTCAAGCTCACAATTGCACTGAAGGCTTCCATGAATGCATGTTCCTCCATCACACTGGACTCCATCAGGCTGGCACGGTGTCAGAGCTTAAAAGGAAATAAAAGTCTTTATCAACGCACTGGATGTATTTGTGAATGTTAACTATTATTACTATTAAAGTTTGGCAACGCTCATAATATCTGGGTGGCACAGCGGGTAGAGCCGCTGCCTCACAGCGCCAGAGCCCTGGGTTCCATCCTGACCATGGGTGCTGTCTGTGCGTGGAGTTTGCATGTTCTCCCTGTGACTGCGTGGGCTTCCGCCAGGAGCTCCAGTTTACTCCCACATTACTTACAAGGTTAATTCCCAGGATGGCGGGACTGTCGTATGCTGAGAGAATGGAGCGGCTGGGCTTGTACACTCTGGAGTTTAGAAGGATGAGAGGGTATCTTATTGAAACATATAAGTTTGTTATGGGTTTGGACACGCTAGAAGCAGGAAACATGTTCCCGTTGTTGGGGGAGTCCAGAACCAGGGGCCACAGTTTAAGAATAAGGGGTAAGCCATTTAGAACGGAGATGAGGAAACACTTTTACTCACAGAGAGTGGTGAGTCTGTGGAATTCTCTGCCTCAGAAGGCGGAGTTCTCTGGATACTTTCAAGAGAGAACTAGGTAGAAAGATAGTGGAGTCAGGGGATATGGGGAGAAGGCAGGATTGGGGTACTGATTGGGGATGATCAGCCATGATCACATTGAATGGACCAAATGGCACCTATTGTCTATTGTCTATATCCCAAAGACGTGCGGGTTTGTGGGTTAATCGGCCCTATGTAAAATTGCCCAGAGTGAGTAGGGAGTGGATGAGACAGTGGGTATAGACTTTCCGCTGACTGGTTAGCACGCAACAAAAACTTTTCACTGTACGCGTGATTAAAAGCTAAACAAACACTAAACTTAAACTAAACTATTACACCAAAATTAAATTAAATAAACTAAACTTAGACTAAAACTATTAAACAAACTAAACTTAGACTAAAAGTAAACTTAAACTAAACTGAATCTTAAACTGAAACAAAATTAGTGTGTGAACTGGTGATCGATGGTCGGCATGGACTCGGTGGGCCGAAGGGCCTGTTTCCATCCCGACCTCGGGTGCTGTCTGTGTGGGGCTTCTCCACCGCGCCTTCTAACCAGCTGTTCTCGGCCGTTTCCAGGGACGACCAAGTCTGAGGACCGTGGGATGCTCCTGAAGACCTTCAATGAGCCCAACTCGCACTACTTCATCTTCTTGCTAAGTACGCGGGCAGGGGGCCTGGGCTTGAACCTGCAGGCCGCTGACACCGTCGTCATCTTCGACAGCGACTGGAACCCGCACCAGGTAAGGACGGCGGGAGCCCGCACTGCCCAAACCTGCCCTCTTCCCTCTCTCTGCGGAGTCACCCCCTGCCTGCCGTCCCTCTGTGTGGAGACTGGGCCACCGCGTCCCCAGCAGCAGCTCTGCAGCAGCAGGAGACCTCTCACACCACCAGCCGTCCCTTTGCAACCTGGAATCAACCACGTTAGAGTCATACAGCACGGAAACAGGCCCTTCATCCCAACTCCAACCGTGCCCATTCCCCCCAAGCCCCAAGCAATGTGCCCCAACCATTCCTGGAAATAAACACTCTGTGCTTTCACCCTCTCCAGTCCCTACATGAACGCTCCTCTCCCAGGATCTCCCCTCAGCCTCCTGCACTCCCAAGGAATAAAGTCGCAGCCTGCCCAACCTCTCCCTACAGCTCAGGCCTTTGTGCCCACCTGTGACGCCACTTTCAGAGGGAGCTGTGTACCTGCACTCCTAGATCCTTCTGCTCTTAACAGTCACTGTGAAGTTCCTGACCTGGTTTGACCTTCCGAAATGCAACACCTCGCACTTATTTAAATTAAACTCCACTTGCCATTCCTCAGCCCATGTACCCAACCGATCATTCTTGATATTGTTGGGCCTAGGATCTAGAGGCTGGAAGGAGATCCTATCTAAAATTGTGTTTAATTACCATGATGAGATCTGGGGCTATATCTAGGGTGAAAAAAATGAGATAAATAATACAAAACTAACTATTCCTGACTTTCTCATCATCTCCATGTAATTGATCTTATAGACGTACATGAAACCACAAGGGGAATAGATAGCCAAAGGGTCATAAGGAATAGGAGTAGAATTAGGCCATTCGGCCCATCAAATCCACTCCGCACGGCCATTCAATCATGGCTGATCTATCTCACCCTCCTACCCTTATTCTCCTGCCTTCTCCCCATAACCCCTGACACCTGTACTAATCGAGAATCTATCTATCTCTGCCTTAAATGTAAGGGTAAATACACAGTCTTTTTCCAAAGAACATTGGTTTAATAGGAACCCGAGAGACATCTTTTTCACACAGAGGGTGGTAGGTATATGGAACAATGTATCGGAGGAGATAGTTGAGACAGGCACTATAACAATATTTGAAAGACATTTGGATAGGTACATGGATAGGAAATGTTTCGTGGGACATGGGCCAAATACAGGCAAATGGGATTGGTTGTCGGCATGGATGGGTTGGGCCGAAGGGCCTGTCTTGGTGCTTTGTGACTCTGTGACTGTAGCAGGCAGGGTGAACACAAGGCCAGGTAGGCAGCACAATCTTCCCATGGTCGCCTGGGCACCATTGATCGACTCAGATCCCTCCAAGTGGCATTGGATTAAAAATGGGCAAAACCCTGACTGCCGGTTCTGTGTTTGAGCCTGACGGTGAAACCAGACTCCGCAGGTAACAGGGCTGGTGTTGGAAGTGATTGTTCTCAGAACCATTCACAGCAACACCTTCACTGCTGTCAACTTCTATAATTACAACTACCGAGAATTAACCACCTCATTGCCTTTCCCTTCCACAGAGCAGTGATGTGGAACATTCTTCCTTTAGTCATACACAAAATGCTGGAGTAACTCAGCAGGTCAAACAGCATCCCTGGAGAACATGGATAGTCGACGTTAGGGGTAGGGTCCCTTCTTCAGTCGGAAGAAGGGTCCCGACACTATCATCAATGTTCTCCACAACTGCTGTCTGAAGTCTGAAGAAGGATCTCGACCCGAAACGTCACCCATTCCTTCTCTCCAGAGATGTTGCCTGTCCCGCGGAGTTGCTCCAGCATTTTGTGTCTACCTGCTGAGTAATGGGCCTGTCCCACTCATGCGACTTTTTCGGCGACTGCCGGCACCCGTCATAGGTCGTTGCAGGTCGCCGAAAATGTTCAACATGTTGAAAATTCAGCGGCGACCAGAAAGACGCTACTAGTCTTTGGGCGACTGAGAAGACGACTCACGACTCATGACACGCTGGCGACATGTTGCGGGGTGAAGCCTGTATGGTCGTGAGTAGTCCCCCAAAGAGCCGTACCTTGTTCTGGTCGCCGCTGGATTTTCAACGTGTTGAACATTTTCGGCGACCTGCTGCGACTATGACGGGTGCTGGCAGTCGCCGAAAAATTTGCATAAGTGGGTCAGGCCCATTACTCCCATCACTTTGTGTGTATCTTCAGTCAACCGCAGGGATCAGCCAGTCCAAAGAGATGCAAGCCCAGAGATGCTAATGGCAGAGGCGTTTTGGACGATTTATTTTCCGGTTCTTGGCCAAGTCCACTGTGTTGCTCTGGGTGCAGCTTTGCCCCTCCGCTGGTCAGCTACAGAGCCTCGATGCGAGAGGCAGGGGAAAGGGCCCTACTTGATATAAAAGTCAAAATCCAACCCAATGTTCAGAACAAGCATTATGGAAGGGCCCAGTCCTGCGCCGTAGTGTTCTCTGTACATACATTGGATAAAGTACATACGTTGGACAATTCTGGGGGCATTTGCAGCAAAGCAGTGAAAAGTTTACGTTGCATGCTAAGCAATCAGCAGAAAGACTAGACATGATTGGATTGAAAACAAAACCAAGCTTTTCACTGTACCTCGGCACACGTGACAATAAACTAAACTCAAACTCAGATCAGATAATACCATGCATAAATACAATTAAGTCAGACTCAAGTACAATAGGTAGAGCAAAGGGGAAGATACAGAGTGCAGAATATGGTTCTCAGCATTGTAGTGCATCAGTTCCCTCAACTACCATGGGACTGAGGGCAAGTGAGAAGCTCCCTCCTGGTGCACACGCAAGTTGGGCCAGATGGAAATGCCTCCATCAATTGAGAACTGGTGTTGGCAGAGCCAAGGTGCCTCTAAACAAGTGTGGATATAACTCCAACAATGTCACCTGCGAATGTGGCCTTGAACCACAAACAGTGGAACACCTGCTGAAACGCCCTCAACTAGAACACCAATGCACAGCTGACGATCCCGCTGCCTACAATGAAGTGTGTTCGGCTCTGGCTGAACAATATCTAAGCTTGTGATGTGGACTGGATAAGAAGCTCCATAGACCAAAGCACCCCCCCCCCCCCCCCCCCCCCACCCCCACCTGATGATACACTGGGGAGCGGATCTGTGGCCTCTCCTACCATTGGCTGATTGGGACTGACTATCATTCAAGTTTTGGTCATGCCTGGTATCTGAGGAAAGACATTCTTGCCATAGAGGGAGTACAGAGAAGGTTCACCAGACTGATTCCTGGGATGTCAGGACTTTCATATGATGAAAGACTGGATAGACTCGGCTTGTACTCGCTGGAATTTAAAAGATTGAGGGGGGATCTTATAGAAACTTACAAAATTCTTAAGGGGTTGGACAGGCTAGATGCAAGAAGATTGTTCCCGATGTTGGGGAAGTCCAGAACAAGGGGTCACAGTTTAAGGATAAGGCCCTTTTAAGGATAAGGTCTTTTAGGACCGAGATGAGAAAATGTTTTTTCGCACAGAGAGTGGTGAATCTGTGGAATTCTCTGCCACAGAAAGTAGAGGCCAGTTCATTGGCTATATTTAAGAGGGAGTTAGATATGGCCCTTGTGGCTAAAGGGACCAGGGGGTATGGAGAGAAGGCAGGTACAGGATACTGAGTTGTATGATCAGCCATGATCATTGAATGGCGGTGCAGGCTCAAAGGGCCGAATGGCCTACTCCTGCACCTATTTTCTATGTTTCTATGTATCAACTCAGCAAGGGAAGGTTCAGCTCAGTATCTTGGCAATGGTCCCTCCTTCACACGATACCCCCAGAATTGTTCAACGTATCCAATTTAGTTTAATTTACTTATTATAGTCACGCACACCGAAGTACATGCTATCCAGTCAGCGAAAAGAATATACCCGATTACAATCAGGCTGTCCACAGTGTACAGATACAGGATAATGGGAATCACGTTTAGTGCAAGGTAAAGTCCAGTAAACTTCGATTGGACACAAAATGCTGGAGTAACTCAGCGGGACAGGCAGCATCTCTGGATGGAAGGAATGGGTGATGTTTTGGGTCGAGACCCTTCTCCAGATTCAGACTTGAGTCTGAAGAAGGGTCTCAACCCGAAACGTCACCCATTCGTTCCATCCAGAGATGCTGCCTGTCCCGCTGAGTTACTCCAGCACTTTGAGTCTATGGTTTAAACGAGCATCTGTAGTGCCTTCCGACAAATCTTAACTGGAGCTAGTTTGACAGTTCTGAGAGGGGATGAAGCTAGAGCTGGAGGGAACTCTCATCGCTCTGCCCTGGTGGTTTCTTGATCGTTTCAGGATCTGCAAGCTCAGGATCGTGCTCACCGCATCGGGCAGGTGAATGAGGTGCGTGTGCTGAGGCTCTGCACCGTCAACAGCGTGGAGGAGAAGATCCTGGCCGCGGCCAAGTACAAGCTCAACGTGGACCAGAAGGTCATCCAGGCGGGCATGTTCGACCAGAAGTCGTCCAGCCATGAGCGGCGAGCCTTCCTGCAGGCCATCCTGGAGCACGAGGAGCAGGATGAAGTGAGTCTGGCCCCGCCTCGCCGCCGTAAACCGCCCGAGCCCTTACTCTTCCGCGCACTCCACCCAAATCAGGGCGGCACGCTGGCGCAGCGGGTAGAGCCACTGCCTCGCAGCACCGGAGACCCGGGTTCAATCCTCACCTCGGGTGCTGTCTGTGAGTGTGGAGTTTGCACGTTCTCCCTGTCACCGCATGGGCTTCCTCCGGGTGCTCCGGTTTCCTCCCATTTCCCAAAGACTTGCAGGTATGTGGGCTAATTGGCTTAGATAAAATTGTAAATTGTCCATCATTTGTAGAATAGTGTTTAGTGCACGGGGTGATCGCTGGTCGGCGCGGACTCGATGGGCCGAAGGGCCTGTTTCCGCGCTGTATCTCTAAAGTAGTCTAGTGTGAGAATGAGCGATCGATGGTCGGCATGGACGTGGTGGGCCGAAGGGCCTGTTTCCATGCTGTATTTGTAAACCGAACTAAACAACATGTAAATGTTCTATACAAGATGTAACTCTCCGCATAAAATGTGAAAATATTCCGTACAAAGTTTAAATACACCATAAATACAGCATAATTCATGCACACCCGCCATTTAAATTTCAAGTATTCCACACAATATGCATATTCCACACAAACTGTGAGCCTGCCAGCATATTCCTGGCTGTCTCCTCGTTCTCTGTCTGTAAACTTTATGCCAGTGTCCTAAGTTTCACCAAATGCGGTCGATTCATCACCCTGTGCCTGCTGAGTGTTGTTGCCTCTCTGTTAAACCGCACCTCAAGTTTGAAATGTTCACCTCTTGTTTCCAAATCATTGCATGGGCTCGACCTCCCTTTCTCTGGAGATCTTGCGCCCCTTTAATCCCAGTCATCCAATGCCTACTGGCTCTGGAATCTTTCCTCCTCAACCTCTCCATGTCTTTAAAAAAAGAATCCTCCTTAAAACATCCTGGGTCTTCTGTTCCAACGTCTCCTTGTCTCCACCCAAAACGTCACCGTTTCCTTTCCCTTCCCCTTCCCAGTTCTCCCACTAGTCTTACTGTCTCCGACTACATTCCATCTCTGTCCCGCCCCCTCCCCTGGCATCAGTCTGAAGAAGGGACTCGACCCGAAAAGTCGCCCATTCCTTCTCTCCAGAGATGCTGCCTCACCCGCTGAGTTACTCCAGCATTTTGTGTCTATCTATTCATTTCCCCCAGAGATGCTGCCTGACCTGCTGAGTTACTCCAGCATTTTGTCTCGACCTTGTATGACAAGTTTTGGTAACCACCCCATGAAGATGTTTGCTATGTTTTACTTTGTTAGATGGATTATATAACTATGTATTGTTAACACAGTATGTAGACCTTTCATACCTAGTGCAATTATTTCATGATTCATGCACATTGTTCCGTATGCACGCTATATATTATAAAATGCCAAAGTGCAACATACAATGTGCAGATGTGTCATATGATCTGCAAACACTCCAAGCATGCAGTTATGGAAATTTCCATGCAGCATGCAAATATTCCATACATGGGAATAAAGTGGCACAGCGGTAGAGTTGCTGCCTTACAGCGCCAGAGACCCAGGTTCGATCCTGACTATGGGTGCTGTCTGTAAGGAGTTTGCACATTCTCCTCGTGGGCTCACCCCGGGTGCTCCCGTTTCCTCCCACATTCCAAAGGCTTACCAGTTTGTAGCTTAATTTGGCTTTGGTAAAAATTGTCCCTAGTGTGTAGGATAGTGTTAGTGTACGGGTGATCGCTGGTCGGCACGGACTCGATGGGCCGAAAGGCCTGTTTCCACGCTGTATCTCTAAACTAAACTATTAAACTCAAGCCAAAATTTGAGAGGTTTTCTGTGTGTGTGTGTGTGTAAATATTCCACAAAATGTGTGAATATAAAGAGGAAATATCTTTAATATCATGCAGATATTCCATGCAAAGTGTATTCCACACAAACCTGTAAATTGTCCCGTGTGTGTGTGTGGGATGGTGTTAGTGTGCGGAGATCGCTGGTCGGTGTGGACTTGATGGGCCGAAGGGCCTGTTTCTGCGCTGTATCTCTAAACTAAAGGTAGGATTAGTGTAGATGCTGCATGTTTGTCGGCATGGGCTTCCTTCTTCTTCGTGCGAATGAAACATAAACCAAAGGAATAGTTAGATCTCAAGCCGGGTGTTGAGCAGCAAGGTTATTGTCTCTGTCCAAAACCCCTTTCTCTCATACCTCTAAGTTCCTCATCTTCATCCCTGTCCAAATTTCAATTTGATCAATGAATCAGCTTTCACCTTTACCTGTTGAGTGTTGCAATTTTTTACAACGTTCTGTGTGAGAGTATTCCCCCTCAACCCTCTCAGTCACTAGACCGTAATGTTAAATCAAGTAGACATAATCTGAAGAAGGGTCTCGACCCGAAACGTCATCTATTCCTTTTCTCCAGAGATGCTGCCTGGCCCCCTGAGTTATTATTCTGTGTCAATTTTCAGTGTAAACCACCTTCCTACACTCTCTGCTTTTACATTCTGTTCACAAACCCAGGCAACGTACGTGCACCTTAACCACCTCATCATCTTGTTCTGCCAACTTTGTATACATGGATCACAACCTCCTTCTGCTCATCATTTCAAAATCACGCTGTTTATTGCCTGCTGACGGGAATGGGATCATAACCCTGTGTAGTGAATGCTGACCTTGTGAAACCCTCGGTGCTGTAGTGTCCAGGCTGCCAAGCACAACCTTGCTGTGAGTGCTTGTGGTACCTCAGCTTAACCTTAGCACCAACGTAAAAAACTAACTATATTTTGTCTCTATGAGGTTTGCTCAGGCTAGTGTTGTTCTCCCGTGGTGCTGACCTGTACTTCTATAACTGGGTAATAGATGTTCTTGTTCCTGCTAGTTTTGCAAATAGCAAATTAAATGTATGGATTGTTTGAAACCTCCGCACCTGATCCTCACGGGGTTAATTCTGCTTTGAGCCAAAATTGCCTGGCTTGCTATTCCTGGTTGATTTTCTGCAATATTTATTTTTCTATGTACGCATACCTGTGTCTGTGTGTGAACTTGTGTGTGTGTGTGTGTGTGTGTGTACTTGTGCGTGTGTGTATGTATGTGTACTTGTGCGTGTGTGTGTACTTGTGCGTGTGTGAACTGTGTATGTGCGTGTGTGAACTGTGTATGTGCGTGTACGTGTATGTATACGTGTGTATATGTGTACGTGTGTGTGTATGTACTCGTGCGTGTGTGTACTTGTGCGTGTGTGAACTGTGTATGTGCGTGTACATGTATGTATACTTGTGTGCATGTACGTGTGTATCTGTGTACGTGTGTGTGTGTAATTGTATGTGACTGTGTGTGTATGTACATGGGTGGTGCGTATGTATGGTTTCATTCTTATATCCAGACCTCTACCCCTCCCTATCTCTGTTTCTTCCTACAGAAATCTGTGCTTCCCCAGCTCTGGCCCCTTGTGCATTCCTGACTTGTGCAATCACTCCATTCTTGTTAGCCGTGCCTTCGGCTGCTTGAGCACTGCTCTGGAATTCCCTGTCACAACCCACTGCACCTCTCCGCCTGTCGCTCTTGAACCACTTTGACCAATCTATAGATCACTTGTCTACTCTTGGTGGCTCAGTGTCAAACTCCATCAGCTGCGTAGCACCTTACGGGATTGTGGTGGCATCGACAGCGCTCCGTAATAAGCAACTGTTTGATTGCGTGTGAGTCCGCCAGTGAGAGGCAGAGGTTGACAATCCTCTGTGCCGCCGACCGACGCACAGTGCGGGCAGATCACGACGGACGAGGCAAAGTGATGGGTAGCCTCTGGAGGAGAAGGGGAAACGTGTCAATAAGGAAGTCGACACAACAGGAGAAGCTGTTTCGCCCATTGAGCCTGTCCCGCCGTTAGATTGCACAATGGCGCAGCTGGTAGAGCCGCAGCCTCACAGAGCCAGAGACCTGGGGTTCAATCCTGACCTCCAGTGCTGTCTGTGTGGAGTTTGCACATTCTCTGATCGTGTAGGTTTCCTCCCACTTCCCAAAGGCGTGTGGGTTTGTAGGTTAATTGTCCTCTGGATGAGAAAGTGGGATAACATAGTGACTATTACTCTCACCTTCGAAGACCTACAGGGGCGGCACGGTGGCGCAACGGTAGAGTCGCGGCCTACCAGACCCAGCGGGTTCAATCCTGACCATGGGTGCTGTCTGTACGGATTTAACATGTTCTCCCCGTGACCCCGTGGGGTTTTTTTCCGGGTGCTCCGGTTTATTCCCATATTCCAAAGATATGCAGGTTTGTAGATTAATTCGCTTCTATGAATTACAAATTGTGTCTAGTGTGTGTGTGTGTAGGATAGTGCCAGAGTACAGGGTGATTGCTTGTCGGTGTGGACTCGGTGGGCCAAAGGGAACCGTTTCCATGCTGTAACTCCAAAGGCTAAAGTTTTCGGAATGGAACCCTGTTGTTCTCCCTGTGACCGTGTGGGTTTTCTCCGGGTGCTCCAGTTTCCACCCATATTCCAAAGACGTACAGATTTGTAGGTGTGAAATCCAGCCTGAAGAAGGGTCTCGACCCGAAACGTCACCCGTTCCTTCTCTCCAGAGATGCTGCCTGTCCCGCTGAGTTACTCCAGCTTTTTGTGTCTCTCTTCACATTTGTAGGTTAATTGGCTTCGCTAAAATTAGAAATTGTCCCCAATGTGTAGGATAGGGTGATTGCTGGTCAGTGGGCTCGGTGGACCTAAGGGCCTGTTTCTGCACTGTATCTCTAAACTAAACTAAACTAAACTTAAGACATTACTTGTAGCTTGGTGACTATAACTCTCATCTTCTGAGACCTCCACTCCAGTGAATGTAGTAGCCTCGAGTACAGCACTGGGGTAGACCCAATGTGTAGTTCAGTGTTCAGTGCCACCCCTGAATAGGGCCAGTAGTGTAAAAGGAAAACTTGGCAGTGAACAGGTTAAATACATCCATAGTAAGATATTAAATATATCCACTCTACTTGACACACACTAAAGCTTTTAGACAATAGACAATAGGTGCAGGAGTAGGCCATTCGGCTCCTTCGAGCCAGCACCGCCATTTAATGTGATCATGGCTGATCATCCCCAATCAGTACCCCATTCCTGCCTTCTCCCCATATCCCCTGACTCCGCTATTTTTAAGAGCCCTATCTAGCTCTCTCTTGAAAGCATCCAGAGAACCCGCCTCCACCAGATAATTCCACAGACTCACCACTCTCTGTGAGAAAAAGTGTTTCCTCGTCTCCGTTCTAAATGGCTTACTCCTTATTCTTAAACTGTGGCCGCTGGTTCTGGACTCCCCCAACATCGGGAACATGTTTCCTGCCTCTAGCGTGTCCAAACCCTTAACAATCTTATATGTTTCAATGAGAATCCCTCTCATCCTTCTAAACACCAGAGTGTACAAGCCCAGCCGCTCCATTCTCTCAGCGCTGTACCTCGGTACTTGTGACGATAAACTGAACTCAAATAGCCTCAAAGAAGGAGAGTGGATGTAATGACCATTTAACTCGTTCTAAAGTAGCCTCAAGGAACCAGAGTTGGAGGCGATTTCAAAGAAGCAGAATAATGAGTGAAACATTATTAACCTGTTAGCATTCAGCATTATCATGCTTGTTACCAAGCTGTTTGTGCGGCACTTGCTGTGTACAGATCGGCAACTTTGCTTCGTAACTGAAACACCGATTACATATCAGGAAAGTGATGAGGATTGTCCCTGATTCATGAAAGGCACTTACCAATGCAAGTGTGTTGATACATAAAACAACTGACAGCAAGCCAAGAAGGAAACACAAGGCCAAGTAACCATAAGGTTTGGTCAAAGATAACTAGGCCATCTCTTTAATCCTGCTTGTTTGAAGCATTTTCATTTTCAATTTTCCCAAATCTAAATAATAATGTTTCATTCTCAAAACAACAGGTAACTTCACTGTCAATAATATCCCCACACAGCTTCATGATTAACCTGTCTCTACAGTAGGTATCCAACTCTCATACATGAATTTCTCTTGACAGAGGCCAATGGCAAGTGCAGGAAATTCTCAGTGGTTTAGGCAGCGTCCGGTGAGAAAGAGAGAGTGAGAGCTAAAGGTTCAGCGCACAGAACGGGGAGAATTTGGAGATGCAGAAGCTTTTAACCAAAGATCTATACGTCCAGAGGCAGGGGAGAGAGGAAAGGACACAGGTACAGGACAATACGGTGGCGCAGCAGTCGAGTTTTTGCCTTGCAGCGCCGGAGACCTGGGTTCGATACTGACTACGGGTGCTGTCTGTACGGAGTTTGTAAGTTCTCCCCGTGACTGCGTGGGTTTTCCCAAGAGTGCTCCAGTTTCCTCCCACACTCCAAAGACGTACAGGTTTGTAGGTTAATTGTCTTCGATAATGATTGTAAATTGTACCTTGTGTGTAGGATAGTGCTAATGTGCAGGGATCGCTGGTCGGCGCGGACCCGGTGGGCCAAAGGGCCTGTATCCGCACCGTATCTCTAAACTAAACTAAACTTAAAGCCCTGTCCCACGGTACGAGTTCATTCCAAGAGTTCTCCCGAGTTTGCCCTGATTCGAACTCGGAGATTTACGTTGAAAAATCTTCACAAGTCTTCCCGTGCTTACCTGCCGTTAGCGTAACGATCCGCTAAAAGACGTCCCCAAGCTCCGACGTACCCGCTACGATCATTCTCCGTGCTTACAACGAGTTTGATTTTTTTTAAAGTCGGGAGAGCTCTTGAATAAACTTGTACCATGGGACAGGGCTATTAACTAAACTAAACTTAACTAAGCTAAACTAAACTAAACTATACTAAGGGATAGTGATGAGAGATAGGGAGATTACAGAGGAAGGGAGGCAAGGCAAAGTTGTCTCAGTAATGGAAGCAGTAAAGAAGCAAAAGTTGTGTCTGGAGAATGTAGAACCAGCAAAATAAATACCAAAAGCAGCTTTCCTCACAAACGGGGAAATGTGGTTATGATCTAAAACGACTGAAACCAACCTGGATCGCAAACAGTGCTTTGTGGGGCTTATGTTGGGCTTCATTACATCCGCGGACGTAATACAGATCTGAGAATGGACATGTATTTAAAGTAGTATCAAAAGATACAAGGTGTTGAGCAACTTACCGAATCAGGCATCATCTCTGGAAAACATGGATTGGTGATGTTTCAGACGGAAGAACGGTCTCCTACCTATCCAGGTTCCCCAGTGATGCTGCCTGACCTGTTGGGTTACTGCAGCACTTTGTGTTTATCTCTGCATTCCTTGCTACACCCTTCATCTTCTTGTTCCTTTGTTCCCTTGTACACCTCTGGTCTGCTTCTCAATCCCCTCCCAGCAAGTTCTTCCTGAGTCCTATCTTGAGAACGTGCAGGAGATTCAACGGGTGAATCTCCTTCAAGCTAAAGCACTGACGTACCCGCACAGCACTGCAGCAGCTACTCAGGGTGTGGTCTCCTCTACTGATCTGCTTCGCACAACGTCTCCGCTCAGTCCTCAAGGCTTCCAGTCACCTGTCACTCCAATTCTCCATCCCATTCGCACTCTGACCCCTGGGATCTGAGTCTCCTCCACTGTTCTAATGGAACACAAACCAAACTTGAGGAACCCCAATCCAGTTCACAGCCTTTGGGACTCATTCATAATCATAACCACTGCCTCAATTCTTTTTTTGATACAGTAGCTTTTGGTAATGGTTCATCTGTTGTTATTTCTACCTCCTCTGATCCTGCGTGATATTTCTTACCCTTCCTTCTCTTGCATAGTCATCTCTTCTGTAGTTTAATCTCTCCTGCCTTCCTCCCTATCCTACCTCTTCCCTTTTATTCTATCCTCACATGTTTCCTCCCTCTGATTTCGCTTAAAGCCAAAATCATCCCTTGCTCCGGTTCGGTTGTACGGTCATTGGCTTGGAACGGTTAACTCTATATCTCTCTCCGCAGATGCTGACTGGCCAGCTGAGCATTCCCAGCATTTTAACTTTCCATCCCTGTTCTGAAAACAGCGCAAAATCATCCTAAAAATGTCACGATCCCCGCCCCGCCCCCTTCCCACTTGACCACCTCACAAATTCACCACAAAGTCCCACTGGCCTTGGCCATAGCTGGGATGACTTCTATTAAGTGTGGTTTTGTTTCAAGTTTTTCATGTGATCATTAGTTCCTAATAAAATGAAGTAATGGGATATTTGTTTGTTGTTTTTCTTGCCCCCCCCCCCTCCCAATAAATATAGTGCGAGGTTGTGGCAGCGGAGGTGAAAGGATCGGAAGGACAACCTGTGAGTAGACTAGTTTGTAGCCCGACCTGTACATTAACATCTTCTCACTGTGCCAGGGCTCTCTTTGTTCTGTAACTTTGGCAAAACCCCATTCATCCCTCGGCCGTTACTGAGGAACTGCGATGATGTTACGCTCCTTGTTCGACGTGAGCTGCTGCCAAACGGTTTGTCACAAATGTGTGTGTGTGTGTGTTGAAAGACCCAGGGGCTTCCTGTCACAGACGGGACACTTTTATTGCCTATTTTACATTTTTGGATACACTCTCCGTCCTAATGACATCGTTAATTCAGAAACAAGGGTCCTGAACTTAAAGAAAGGTAACTTTGAGGGTATGAGACGTGAATTGGCCAAGATAGACTGGCGATTGATTCTTAATGGGTTGACGGCGGATATGCAATGGAAGGCATTTAAAGACTGCATGGATGAACAATTGTTCATCCCAGTTTGGCAAAAAAATAAATCAGGGAAGGTAGTGCATCCGTGGATATCAAGGGAAATCAGGGATAGTATCAAAACAAAAGATGAAGCGTACAAATTAGCCAGAAAAAGCAGCCTACCAGAGGACTGGGAGAAATTCAGAGACCAGCAGAGGAGGACAAAGGGCTTAATTAGGAAAGGGAAAATAGATTATGAAAGAAAACTGGCAGGGAACATAAAAACTGACTGCAAAAGCTTTTATAGATATGTGAAGAGAAAAAGATTAGTTAAAACAAATGTAGGTCCCTTGCAGTCAGAAACGGGTGAATTGATCATGGGGAACAAGTACATGGTAGACCAATTGAATAACTACTTTGGTTCTGTCTTCACTAAGGAAGACATAAATAATCTGCCGGAAATAGCAGGGGACCGGGGATCAAATGAGATGGAGGAACTGAGTGAAATCCAGGTTAGCCGGGAAGTGGTGTTAGGTAAATTGAATGGATTAAAGGCCGATAAATCCCCAGGGCCAGATAGGCTGCATCCCAGAGTACTTAAGGAAGTAGCCCCAGAAATAGTGGATGCATTAGTGATAATTTTTCAAAACTCTTTAGATTCTGGAGTAGTTCCTGAGGATTGGAGGGTAGCTAATGTAACACCACTTTTTAAAAAGGGAGGGAGAGAGAAAACGGGGAATTACAGACCAGTTAGTCTAACGTCGGTAGTGGGGAAACTGCTAGAATCAGTTATTAAAGATGGGATAGCAGCACATTTGGAAAGTGGTGAAATCATTGGACAAAGTCAGCATGGATTTATGAAGGGTAAATCATGTCTGACGAATCTTATAGAATTTTTCGAGGATGTAACTAGTAGAGTGGATAAGGGAGAACCAGTGGATGTATTATATCTGGACTTTCAGAAGGCTTTCGACAAGGTCCCACATAAGAGATTAGTATACAAACTTAAAGCACATGGTATTGGGGGTTCAGTATTGATGTGGATAGAGAACTGGCTGGCTGACAGGAAGCAAAGAGTAGGAGTAAACGGGTCCTTTTCACAATGGCAGGCAGTGACTAGTGGGGTACCGCAAGGCTCAGTTCTGGGACCCCAGCTATTTACGATATATATTAATGATTTGGACGAGGGAATTGAATGTAACATCTCCAAGTTTGCGGTTGACACGAAGCTGGAGGGCAGTGTTAGCTGTGAGGAGGATGCTAGGAGGCTGCAAGGTGACTTGGATAGGCTGGGTGAGTGGGCAAATGCATGGCAGATGCAGTATAATGTGGATAAATGTGAGGTTATCCACTTTGGTGGCAAAAACAGGAAAGTAGATTATTATCTGAATGGTGGCCGATTAGGAAAGGGGGAGATGCAACGAGACCTGGGTGTCATGGTACACCAGTCATTAAAAGTAGGCATGCAGGTGCAGCAGGCAGTGAAGAAGGCGAATGGTATGTTAGCATTCATAGCAAAAGGATTTGAGTATAGGAGCAGGGAGGTTCTACTGCAGTTGTACAGGGTCTTGGTGAGACCACACCTGGAGTATTGCGTACAGTTTTGGTCTCCTAATCTGAGGAAAGACATTCTTGCCATAGAGGGAGTACAGAGAAGGTTCACCAGACTGATTCCTGGGATGTCAGGACTTTCATATGAAGAAAGACTGGATAGACTCGGTTTGTACTCGCTATAATTTAGAAGATTGAGGGGGGATCTTATAGAAATTTACAAAATTCTTAAGGGGTTGGACAGGCTAGATGCAGGAAGATTGTTCCCGATGTTGGGGAAGTCCAGAACAAGAGGTCACAGTTTAAGGATAAGGGGGAAATCTTTTAGGACCGAGATGAGGAAAACTTTTTTCACACAGAGAGTGGTGAATCTCTGGAATTCTCTCCCGCAGAAGGTAGTTGAGGCCAGTTCATTGGCTATATTTAAGAGGGAGTTAGATGTGGCCCTTGTGGCTAAAGGGATCAGGGGGTATGGAGAGAAGGCAGGTACAGGATACTGAGTTGGATAATCAGCCATGATCATATTGAATGGCGGTGCAGGTTCGAAGGGCCGAATGGCCTACTCCTGCACCTATTTTCTATGTTTATGTTAACTCCGGGGAGCTGTGAGTTCTCTGCACAAGACCACAAGAAATTGCAGAGAGTTGTGGATGTAGCCTAGTCCATCAGACAGACCAGTCTCCCCACCATCAACTCCATCTACACTTCACACTACCTCGTGAAAGCAACCAAGACTAGTCCCACCCCAGCCATTCCTTCTCCCTGCTCCCATCTGGCAGTAGATACAGAAGTTTGAAAACTCGCACCACCAGACTCAGGAACAGCTTCTTCCCCTCTGTTATCAGGCTTATGAACGGTCCTTCCACAATCTAGGGTACTGTCCGATTCTCCACTCGACCCCACTGGACTTTGTCCATGGAATTATTACGTAACTATATTCTGCACCTTAGCTCTTCCTATTTCAGTGCACTTGACTTGATTTCATTTATGTACAGTATTATCAGATCTGACTGGATAGCATGCAAAGCTTTTCACTGCACCCATGACAATATTAAACCTCAACCCTGGTGCTTTGATGCTAAACTAGCAGAATTTCCAGATTATTTGATGTTAATATTCAAAATGTCGCACAATCTTTAGAGATACGGCGAGGAAACAGGCCCTTCAGCCCACCGAGTCCGTGCCGAACAGCGATCCCCCCATGCACTAACCTACACACACTAGGGGCAATTTTACAACTTAACGAAGCCAATTAACCTGCAAACATTAATGGCTTTGGAGTGTGGGAGGAAACCGGAGCACCCGGAGTAAACATGCGTGGTCACAGGGAATACGCACAATCTCTGTAGGACAGCATAGTCAGGATCGAACCCATGCCTCTGGTGCTGTCAGGCAGTAATTCTACCGTTGGATCACAGAGCTACCCCAAATCGTGCAACACATTTTGCAGTGAACCCCTTTAAAAGGAGTGAGAAATATTCCGGATCCGGTTCCAGCAGTAAATCCGCCCCTGGTGTTCCAGACTCCAACCCTGCCTCTTTTTCACACAGCGGGTGGTGGGTATCTGTAACGAGCTGCCAGAGGAGGCAGGTAGAATAATAACAATATTTAAAATACATTTAGACAGGTACATGGATAGGACATGTTTACAGTGACACGAGGCAAACACGGGCAGGTGGGACTAGTTTCTGTGCTGCATCACTATGTGAGTCCAAGGTGCCGAGATCTGGGCTCAAGGGCAGGGACGGATCCCCCATGCCAGCAAGGTCGCTCTGGGAACAGAGGGGAGAACAGCTCCACAGCCCACCTTCAGTGCAGCAGGTGGCAGTGCAGGTCGGATACAGGGATACCTCTGCTGAGAGACAGCTCAGTAACTCAAAAAAGTTCCTCATCTGTCCCACCTCCACTGGACTGGCCAGCCAGACCTGAAACCAACAACACCCAAGGAAAAAATACACAAAGTGCTGGAGTAACGCAGTAGGTCAGGCAGCATCTCTGAAGTACATGGATCGGCGACCTTTCAGTTCAGGACCCTTCTTTTCCACTCCCCTCATCCCTTTCCAAATATATTCCCCTCTCACTGCTCCCTGTCTCACTGCTCTAGGAAAATATCTCGAACTTATTCTCACTTTTGAAAATATTCCAAGTGACAATAGACAATAGGTGCAGGAGTAGGCCATTCGGCCCATCGAGCCGGCACCACCATTCACTGCGATCATGGCTGATCATCCCCATTCAGTACCCCGTTCCTGCCTTCTCCCCATATCCCCTGGCTCTGCTACCTTTAAGAGCCCTATCTAGCTCTCTCTTGAAAGTATCCAGAGAACCGCCCTCTTAGGCAGAGAATTCCACAGACTCACAACTCTGTGTGAAAAAGTTCCTCGTCTCCGTTCTAAATGGTTTACCCCTTATCCTTATTTTCATCGGTGTTGATTTCTTCCTGATGTTTCACTGCTTAAATCATCACAACAACTTGAAGTCATTTAGATCGTCCCACCTATATTAAACAACTTCCAAAGGAGCATTCTCTCCTACCTCACTCTCAGTCCGAGACTCATAGTGTCATATCTGACTTCCTCAACTCACATTCAGTATCCCAGCTGTAACACTCTCCGTCCTGTTTTTGGAACTTTTCACATCCTTGCCCTTCCCTCCCTTAGCTCTAGTGCTCTCCCAGATACATCGCAGTAACTCAGTACTCGCTCCCCTAGTTATGCATCACCCCCCCCCCCCCCCCCCCCCCCCGAGTCCCGTGTACAGATCCCCTTGCAGTGTGAAGGGTCAACACTCACTCCAGAGCTGGCTGGGTTGCTGCACAGCCGGCTGCACTTCAGTGCAAAGTCAGGCCGGAAATGGGAGGCAGAAGCCAGCCTTGTGTGGAATGAGTGCCTTTGCGATAGCATCTCGGTGTCAAGTTCATGGCCGCTTAAACTAAACATCTGTTCTGCACGGTGCCCATCCACCCGCGTCCATGTGTGAATGCACATTCTCTGGGCAGCAGCAGTTTGCTTTGATTTTTTTTGTTAATAATTTTGTTCATGTTTTTTTGGCTTCATGTGCGCCCAATTTAGAGCCTCTCTGGGCTGAAGGGGTGGTGAACGCAGGCATTTGTTTGGCCAAAGATAGACACAAAATGCTGGAGTAACTCAGTGGGTCAGGCAGCATGGAGGGTCAGGCTGGAGAAAAGCAATAGATGACATTTCGGGTCGAGACCCTTCTTCAGACTGGGACTCTCAGTGCGAAGAAGGGTCACGACACGAAACGTCACCTATTCTTTTTATCCGGAGATGCTGCCTGATCTGCTGAGTTACTCCAGCACTTCAGTGTAAACCGGCATCAGTTCCTGCCTACACATTTCTTTGGTCAGGTGCTTGAGAGGCTGGGATATGGACCGACATGTCTTTGATTTTGTCATCGGATGTTTGTGTTGTGTGGACTGTCTTGTAAAGACAGATCTTGCGGTGATTTGACACTGCAGCCTCTGAAACTAGGTACCAGAGAGACATTGAACCTGACTCCCCCGACCATCTCTGCCTTGTGGAGCTGGTCTGATGACTTGTTTAATCCCAGCCACTGTTGACAAAAGGACAAGCACGGTGAGAAGTCACTGGATGTAGTCACTGACATGCCCCGGGTTCCATCCTGCCCTCGGGTGCTGTGTCTGTGTGGAGTTTGCACGTTCTCCCTATGACCACTTGGCTTTTCTCCGGGTTCTCCGAATCCTCCCACATCGCAAAGGCGTGCGGATTTGTAGAGGAATAGTTTTAAAAGTCGTTGCCCATTTTCTTTTCCCAACGGGAGTAGGGGGTTGCTGTGCGTTATACCCTGGTGATGGACTGTGCCAGTTTCGCCCATCGCCAACCAGCTCCATGAAGGGCTCAGTCCTGGCACCCACGTTGACCACTCACCAAGGGGCACAGGGTATCGAACTCTCACCCTGGGGTACAGTGCACAAAATGCAAGGCCCGCCCTCCCCTCATGCGCTTGTTTCCTTGCAGGAAGAAGACGAGGTTCCTGATGATGAGACGGTGAACCAGATGATAGCCAGGCACGAGGAGGAGTTCGACCTGTTCATGGTGAGCAGCATGGGAGGGGCCGGGCCTGGTGTGTGTGTGTTTGCCTGTGTGTGTGCGCCTCTGTACGCGCCTGTGTGTGTGTGTGTGTGTGTGTGTGCGCCTCTGTATGCACCTGTGTGTGTGTGTGTGTTCCTCTGTGTATGTGTGTGTGTGTGTGTGTGTTCCTCTGTGTATGTGTGTGTGTGTGTGTGTGTGTGTATATGTGCGCCTCTGTGTGTGTGTGTGTATGTGCGCCTCTGTGTGTGTGTGTGTATGTGCGCCTCTGTGTGTGTGTGTGTGTGTGTATGTGCGCGTGTGTGTGTGTGTGTTCCTCTGTGTGTGCGCCTGTGTGTGTGTGTGCGTCTCTGGAGAAACTCAGCGGGTGAGGCAGCATCTATGCAGCGAAGGAATAGGTGACATTTCGGGTCGAGACCCTTCTACAGACTGTTGTGGGGGGGGGTTGGGCAGAAGAAAGGAAGAGGCGGAGACAGTCAGCTGTGTGAGAGCTGGGAAGGGGAGGAGAAGGAGGGAGAGAGCAAGGACTACCTGAAATTGGAGAAGTCAATGTTCATACCGCTGGGGGTGTAGACTACCCAAGCGAAAGTGAGGGGTGACTTCATTGAAAATTAACGAAAAGTGAAAGGCCTGGATAGAGCGGATGTGGAGAGGATGTTTCCACTATTGGGAGAGTCAAGAACTAGAGGGCACAGCCTCAGAATAAAAGGACGTACCTTTAGAAAGGAGATGAGACAGAGTTTCTTTAGTCAGCGGATGGTGAATCTGTGGAATTCATTGCCACAGAAGGGTGTGGAGGCCAAGTTAATAGGTGTTTTTAAAGTGGAGATTAACACTACACTTGATTGGTACAGATGTCAGGAGTTATGGGGAGAAGGCAGGAGAATGGGGTTGAGAGGGAAAGATAGATCAGCCACGATTGAATGGTGGAGTCGATGTGATGGGCTGAATGGCCTAATTCTGCTCCTATAACTTGTGAAAAGCCTAATAAACACAAGCACAAATATCGTATATGCCTCCCACCACCACCCTTGGCAGCACGTTGCAAGCACCCACTCGATGGGCCGAATGGCTGCTGTGACTTCTGCTCCCTCTGACTTATGGACTGTTTACTCTGATGTAAACTCCCACACAGTGTTGCAGCCAGAGATGCAGAGGCAGGCTGCTGCTGTACAAGCCCAGCTTACACTGAATGCCAGAGTCCCCTGACACCGTGCCAATAAACTCCTGTCATTTCTTCACTTTGGTCCCACTGTTGTCTCCCCTGCCCCCTGTGTCACTGAGACTGACGATCTTTTCCTGGGAGTTCACTCTGCACGCTACCCGTCATCCTTCCAACATTATTGCAGCATAACACCAGCGAGGTGCTTTAGGGCTGCTTGGGATTGTGCCATAAGTTTACGTCCCTTTACCCTGTTGGCCTTAATTCTTAGCTTGTTCCTCCACATGGGCTTCCCATGCTTCAGAGTGGGGGTCGCATCACGGGCTGGGGGCATCCTGCACTGGATATGTGACGTTACACACCCTGAAACCAAGGCACATCTGTGATGGACGTTTGTATCTTTTCATCTCTTTCCCCATCTCCCTTCTTTCTCCCTCCTTTTTTCCCTTCCCTCTCTCCCCCATCTTTCTCCTTCCCTTTTTCCCACCCCTCTCTCTCCCCCTCCGCGCTCGCTCTCTCTCTCCCTCTCACCCCTCCCTCTCTGTCTGCCCCTCTCTTTCTCTGCTCTCTCCCTCCCTCTTTCTCTCGCTCTCTCTTGCCCCTCTGCCCCCTATCTCTCTCTCTCTCCCTCCCTCTCACCCCTCCCTCTCTCTCTGCCCCTCTCTTTCTCTGCCCTCTCCCTCTCACTCCACTACCCCTGCCTCCCCCAGCGGATGGACCTGGACCGGAGGCGTGAGGACGCCCGCAACCCGAAGCGGAAGCCGCGGCTGATGGAGGAGGATGAACTGCCCAACTGGATCCTGAAGGACGATGCGGAGGTGGAACGCCTGACCTGTGAGGAGGAGGAGGAGAAGATGTTCGGCCGAGGCTCACGGCAGCGCAAGGAGGTGGACTACAGCGACTCTTTAACCGAGAAACAGTGGCTCAAGGTAGGAGTGTGAGTGCGTGGGAATGCAGCCTGCCCAGCAGGACTCCGTACACACTCGCAGCACCAGCCACGCATGCACACACCACTGCCAGAGCCTGTGTGGGGCCAGGCAGGAGCGAGGTCAGCCTACAGTCAGGGGTAACGTGTCTGTGGTGGCACCATACTGGCACACTGCACAGGTAGGCACATGGAGGCATACAGACACGCACGCACACACACACACACACACACACACACACTGGCACACACACACACACACACACACACTCACACACACAGGCACGCACGCACATACACACACACCGGCACAAACGGGCACACACACACACACACACACACTGGCACAGACACACACACACACACCGGCACAGGCACACACATACACACACTCACACAGGCACGCACATACACACACAGGCACGCACACACACACAACTGGACTCACACACACACACAAGGATGGACTAGCATGCACATACTCACACACACAGGCACGCACACACATACACACACACACACACACACACACCGGCAAAAACGGGCATGCACACCCACACACACACACAGGCATGCACATACACAGACGGACTCGCACGCACATACACACACACACACACACACACACACACATGGATGGTCGAGCATGCACATACACACACAGGCACGCACACACTGGCACAGGCATATGCACACGCACAAACACATACATACACATACATGCATGCGCACGCACACACAAAAACACACACGTACATATACACACACAATAATGAAACAGAAAGACACAGACACTCATAGAAGCACAAAAGACAAGTGTACAAAACATACTCACGCACACATATGCACGCACACACCCACACTCGTATGTAGCCAAACATACAAGAAACATGTACATAAAGGCACATAAGCACGTATAGAGACATGTATACACACAGAGGCATATAACATGCTGAATAAGTCACGCACACATGTAAACACCTACACACAAAACATACACTTACATAAACACTCACTTGCATGCGCACACACACGAGCGCATGCACGCACACACACACACATGAATGCATGCATGCACACACACACGCACGTGCACACACACACAGACAGGACAGACAGGCTTACGCTTGCCTCCCACATTCCCGGTGCTGAGTAAGGTTGACCAAGGATGGGTTTCATTGTCCTGTTCTTCCCCCACAGGCCATAGAAGAGGGCAACCTGGAGGAGATTGAGGAAGAGGTGCGGCAGAAGAAGGCCCGCAAGCGCAAGCGTGACGTGGACCCCCCGGTGGTCATGGCGACCACCAGCACACGCAGCCGGGACAAGGATGACGACGACAAGAAGAAGAAGAAGCGTGGCCGTCCGCCCGCCGAGAAGCTGTCCCCAAACCCGCCCCACCTCACCAAGAAGATGAAGAAAACCGTGGAGGCCGTCATCAAATACAAGGACAGGTTAGTGGCAGCCTGACCTTTACTTTAGTTTAGAGATACAGCATGGAAACAGGCCCTTCGGCCCACCGAGTTCGTACCGACCAGCGATCCCCGCACACTAACACTACCCTACACACACACACACCAGGGACAATACACTTATACCAAGCCAATTAACCTACAAACCTTATTAATGTTTGGTGTTTTCTGAGTCATTTGTAACTTTCACTGTATGTCATGTTGTTACTTGTGAGCAGAGCACCAAGGCAAATTCCTTGTATGTGAATATTTGGCCAATAAACTTACTTACTTACTTAAAAAACCTGTACGTCTTTGGAGCGTGGAAGGAAACCAAAGACCTCGGAGAAAACGCACGCAGGTCACAGGGAGAACGTGCAAACTCCGTACAGACAGCACCCGTAGTCGGGATGGTACCCGGGTCTCTGGCGCTGTAAGGCAGCAACTCTACCCCTGTGTCACCTGTGTGGCGGGGGTAGGGGTCATGGAGGGGCCGGGTGATGGGAAGCAGAGGTGAGAGAGTCAAAGGTTTCATTGTCCTGTTCTCTCCGGCCCACACACACCGACACGGCCACAGGGAGAGCAGGCAAACTCCACACACGCAGCATCGCAGCGTTGTAGGTTAATTGGCCTCTTGAAATTCGCCCTGGTGTGGATGAGAAAGTGGGATAACCTAAAACTAGTGTGAGTAGGTGATCGATGGTCGGCAAAGATTCGATGGGCCCAAGGGCTGTATCTCTAAACTGAACTAAACGACTAGAAAAGGGCGGAGATTTCATAGGGGAAGGAGCTTGACATAAAAACCTTTCATTTCTCAGCGGTAGAGTTGCTGCCTTACAGCGCTAGAGACCTGGATTCGATCCTGCCTACGGGCGCTGTCTGTACAGAGTTTTACGTTCTCCCCGTAACCACATGGGTTTTCTCCGGGTGCCCCGGTTTCCTCCCACTCTACAAAGACGTACAGGTTTGTAGGTTAATTGTCTTAAGTTTTAAAGACATTGTAAATTGTCTCTGGTGTGTAGGATAGTGGATTGGGTACTGCTTGGGGATGTCTCTGGCGTGTAGGTACAGGGATTGGGTACTGCTTGGGGATGATCAGCCATGATCACATTGAATGGCGGTGCTGGCTCGAAGGGCCGAATGGCCTACTCCTCCACCTATTGTCTATTGATTGCTGGTCGGCGTGGAGTCGCTAGGTGGAAGGGCCTGTTTCCATGCTGTTTCTCTAAACTAAACTAAATTTTATCAGGGCTCGCACAATCGTGAAGGGTGGACGGTCTCTGTGACATTTTTGTGATTCTCTGCTCCGTTGCATCGTGTTGGTTCACTGCAAGCTGTAATTAGTGTAGACAGCAATATAAGTCAGCACCTTATTAAGTCAACTGGTGTTGTGTGCCGGCACGTGTGGTGAGTGTTGTGCTATGGGTGGGACTGCATCGTCCTACCTCTATAATGATGGAGTGCCAGCAGACATCTCCCTCCGCTCCTCCCGCGCAAGGAGCCGCTAATAATTGACTCTTCTTTTCTTTTTTAAAGTAGTACTGGCCGACAGCTAAGTGAAGTTTTCATTCAACTCCCATCCCGCAAGGAGCTCCCAGAGTATTACGAACTCATCCGCAAACCGGTCGACTTCCGGAAGATCAAGGTACGGTCCCTGGGCCCACTCGTGCTGTGGGAATGTCACGTCGGTCTCCTTTAAATGCGGCCGATGCACACGTGTGTATGCCCGACGTACTGCAGCCTCTGAATATGTCACGCAGACCAGCGTTTCAGAAAGTCGATGTCAAGACAATAGGTGCAGGTGCCCTTCGAGCCATTCAATGTGATCGTGGCTGATTATCCCCAATCAGTACCCCGTTCCTGCCTTCTCCCCATATCCCCTGACTCTGCTATCTTTAAGAGCCCTATCAAGCTCTCTCTTGAAAGCATCCAGAAAACCGGCCCCCACCGCCTCTGAGGCAGAGAATTCTACAGACTCACAACTCTCGGGAGAAGACATGAGAGTGGGGTCGAGAGGGAGCGGTAGGTCAGCCATGGTTGAATGGCGGAGTAGACTTGATGGGCAGAATGGCCCTATTTTGCTCCTGTCACTTATAAAAGTGTCTCTTCTTCTGTCAGGTGCTGGGAGCCTGTGGCAATGGCACTGGTGAAGTGAGCACAGAGTCAGCCTCTCTAGACCAGGGATGGTGCTGAGAACTTCTGCCCAGACTGATGCCATCAGTGCATGCTCAATGCCCAGTTACTGGTGTAACTGCACAGGCCCACAGCACACATTTTGATACAGTGTGGAGACAGGCCCTTTGGCCGAAATTATCGATCTATTGATGGCTAGCATACACAAATAGTAGATGCCAATGTTCACGATTCATGTATAGTCTTTCTGCTGAATGGATAGTGCGCAACAAAAGGCTTTTCACTGTACCTTGGTATACGTGACAATATACTTTAGGGGTGGCACAGTGGTAGAGTTGCTGCTTTACAGCGCCAGAGACCCAGGTTCGATCCTGGCCACAGGTGCTGGCTGTACGGAGTTTGTACATTCTCCCCATTTTCCGCATTTTCCCCGAACATTCCAGGTTTGTAGGTTAGTTGGCTTCAGTAAAGATTGTAAATTGTCCTTAGAGTGTAGGATAGTGCGAGCCTGCGGGGATCGCTGGTCAGTGTGGAATCGGTGGGCCGAAGGGTCTGTTTCCGTGCTGTATCTCTAAACTGAACTACTTGATGCTTGGGTGGCATGATGGGCACTCTGTGGAGAGGCACTGATCTGGGCAACTCTTCCTTCCTTTGGGCACGGCTGGATGACTATCTTTGTGCGTCTCCCAGCAGCGAACTGGTGAAGCCTGCCTGGTTTAGGAGTGAGCTATGAACCACTCTGCGCTGCAACGGGGAGGGGCGAGGGCAGCGAGGGGGGAAGGAGGAGGGTCACTGCACATTCCTGGAAGGGAAGTGTGGATTTGTGGAAGGTGCCGACTGCCTCCGAGCTGACTGCCTCCTTTTCCCCAGCAGGAGCGGATCCGTAACCACAAGTACCGCAGCCTCAACGACCTGGAGAGAGACGTGATGCTGCTGTGTCAGAACGCACAGACCTACAACCTGGAGGGTTCGCTGGTGGGTAACGGGAGGCTTGGAGCGATGGCAGCTACAAGCAAAATGGCTGCTCAACCTTCAACCAGCCGAGCAAATTAACCACACTGTCCTCTCTGCTCTGTCCCCACAGCCCAACACATTTTGTTTTTCATATATTTATCTAATTCTCTTTTAAAATTGGAATTAAATTTACTTGTATCATCGTTGCGGGCATTGTATTCCTGGTCATAGCAACTCACTGGGTGATAGATAGTAGGCTTCCCCTCTCCACTGGTTTTGCTGTTAATTCCTTTCTAAGCCTGTCCTCACGTCCCATAGGCAACAAGGGCTCCCTCTCCATCCTGTCATAAACATCTCCATGTAATCTCCTCTTAGCCTTCTCTACTCCAAGTCCCTCCTAGAGGCCAGGTACCTGATCTGGGCCTGAGAGCTTTGACTGTACCCGTCAAGTTCGGTTTGGCTTTGAAAAGAATGTTCAACCCTCGGGCCCAGGTCCAGACCAAGCTGTGCCGGCGCTTTACGAATGAACAACCTCCCCCCCTCGCCCTCCCCCTACATTCCTTCCTCTGGCTTCACAAACACCCTGGCTTTACCTGCCACGCTTTGTCCTGCCTCGCCTCTCTCCCAGCTTTCTATCCCCCTCCCCTTCCCCCCAATCAGTCCGAAAAAGGGTCGCCTATTCACGTTCTCGAGAGTTGTTGCATGGCCGACTGAGTTACTCGATGGAACTTTTAAGTCATTTAGACCCAAAGTGCTGGAGTAACTCAGTGGGTCGAGCAGCATCTCTGGAGAAAAAGGATGGGTGATGTTTCTGGTCGGGATCCTTTTTCTGACTGATTGTGTCCTTTTATGCTCAAACTTAACATGGGCAGCAGGTTTCAAGTGGCGGGGCACAGAGACACAGGCTCAGAGTACTGACTACTGTGTACATTCTGCATTTGGTCTGCTTTGGTTTGGGGATAGAAGACTTGCCGGTCTCAGGCTCAGGATCGATAGCTTTAAGCCCCTGTCCCATGATGCGAGTTCACCCAAGAGCTCTCCCGAGTTTAAAAAAAAAATCAAACTCGTGGTACCTCATCACGAGTATTTTTTTACTTTTGGAAATTTTTGACACTGTTGAAAAAATTTCACGAGTTTCCGCATTTCCCGAGTACCTGTCGTTAGCATTACGAGCCGCTACGAGACATCCACAAGCTCCGACGTACCTGCTACGTAATTCTACGTACTTGCCACAAGTTTGATTTTTTTTTTAACTCAGGTGAGCTCTTGGGTAAACTCGCATCGTGGGACAGGGCCTTTAGATGGTCCAAAGTCAAGTCAGAATTTTTTTTACCTGACTCTGGCACCAATCCAATATCTCCACAACCTTGAACTGCTTCCTGATGTGCTGTTGTCAGAACTGGAACGAGTGCTCTCGCTGAGACCTCAGCCCCACTTCATAGGGGTTTACCACAACTGTGTTCAGTTTGTAGAACTGGGTGCAGTTTCAGAGGAGGCTGGTTTTCTGAATGATGTTGACTTTTTGACCCACTTAACACCCAAGCCTGCTTCTCCCAGAGAGATATTAATCAAGACCACCTACACAAGCTGTGAGAAAGCGGAGCTGTTCAACACATCCGGAGACGCTGGACAAATTAGCCTGACCCCACATTAAACCTCCTGACTAGAACTCCTTTAACACAGCTCCCATTGCCCAGGATGATATCCTGCACAAAATGCTGGAGTAACTCAGCGGGACAGGCAGCATCTTTGGAGAGAAGGGTCTCGACCCGAGACATCACCCATTCCTTCTCTCCAGAGATGCTGCCTGTCCTGCTGAGTTACTCCAGCATTTTGTATCTACCTTCGATTTAAACCAGCATCTGCAGTTCTTTCCTACACATGATAGAGATAGATGGCCCTGATAGAGGCCAACATGGACATGACGGAATGAATGGCCTCCTCCTATGCCCTATCCTACTGTATGTTTCTGCTTGAGTGTCCCCCCCCCCCCAAGTTATTCCACAGTGATAATATCACCTCCCTGTCTCTCCCAGATCTATGAAGATTCCATTGTGCTGCAATCCGTGTTTACCAGCGTGCGGCAAAAAATTGAAAAGGAAGAAGACAGCGAGGATGATAGTGAGGAAGGAGAGGATGATGAAGAAGAAGGATCCGAGTCAGAATGTAAGTACTGCAAAGAGTTTGGTTTCCACTTTATTTTGAGAGATTCTGGGTTAGATTTTCTGCTCCTAGCTCTTTGTACGAACCATCCCTGCCACAGTCACACAAAGTCCTGGACTGGAGGCTCTCTGAGAACGGACTGGGGTGAAAGCCCGGTTTAGTCGGCAGAAAGATGACACACAGATGCTGAGCAGGACCAAGGACATTTGCTGCCCGGCTGCTCTGTAGACGGAGATAGGTTTACAGGATTTAAAGCTGAACAGATACCCGGCCAGTGGTCTGTACACCATACAGAGCAATTGGGAACTGAACTGATCCAATGTTGAGCGAGAGGTCTTGGGTTGAAAGAACACACGGCACATACAGAACAAGAACAGAACATACAGCACGGAAACAGGCCCTTCGGCCGAACTTGCCCAAGATGCCCCATCTAAACTCGTGTCGCCTTTACCCCGTATCCCTCTAAACCTTTCCTATCCATGGACCCATCCAAATGTCTTTACATGTTGCCGTGGTACCTGCCTCAACTACCACCTCTGGCAGCTCGTTCCATTTACCCACCAGTGAAGGATTGTATTCACATACTTCCTGATTCAGGGACAGTTGTTAACAGGCATCTGAACCATCCTATCTCCAACTAGAGAGCCATCCTGACCTGCTACCTACCTGAATTGGAATCTTTAATCGGACTTCACTGGTCTTTATTTTGCACTAAATGTTATTCCCTTTATCCTGTATCTGTACACTGTGGACGGCTTGATTGTAATCATGTATAGTCTTTCCGCTGACTGGATAGAACATAACAAAAAATCTTTTCACTGTACCTCAGGCACGTGACAATAAACTAAACTAAACTAAATTGTGTAGAAAGGAAGTGGGGATTCTGGTTTATACCGAAGTTAATTTCAAGAAGGGTTCCGACCTGAAACGTCATCCCATCCTTTTCCTCCAGAGATGCTGCCTGACTGACGGAGTTGCTCCGGCACTTTGTGTGTAAACTGAACTAAATTCTGGTTGTTGAACAGTTTAGGAATAGGGATAGCCAAGATCATCTAACGGTGTCAAGGGCACAGAGCTGGATTGATGGAACACATTCTGACCTTGGGTAATAGATTAAGGAATGAGCATGTTGAGAGTCAGGGAATGCACGAGGCTAAATTACACATTCTTGATTTTTCTGGCTTACAAAATGAAGAGATTCAGGTTCAGGGAAAAGGCTATCGCTCCAGTCACTCTTTGTTCATCCCCGCTGTGCTGAGAATACACAGATTAAGTTTAGTTTAGAGATACAGTGTGGAAACTGGCCCTTCAGCCCACCGGGTCTACACCGACCAGCGATCCCCGCACACTAACACTAACCTACACACACTAGGAACAATTTACAATTTTACCAAGCCAATTTGCCTACAAACCTGTACGTCTTTGGAGTGTGGGAGGAAACCGGAGCACCCTGAGAAAACCTACGTGGTCACGGGGAGAACGTACAAATTCAGTACTATCAGCACCAGTAGCTAGGATCGAACCCCGATCTCTGGCACTGTGAGGTAGCACCTCAGAGAGGTGTGAGTGTGTGGAATTCTCTGGATATTTTCAAGAGAGAGCTAGATAGGGCTCTTAAATTACGGAGTCAGGGGATAGAAACATAGAAAATAGGTGCAGGAGTAGGCCATTTGGCCCTTCGAGCCGATATGGGGAGAAGGCAGGAACAGGGTATTGATTGGGGATAATCAGCCATGATCACATTGAATGGGCCGAATGGCCTCCTCCTGCACCTATTGTCTATTGTCACCTCTACCATTGCACCACCGTGCCGCCAGGACATTTAGGACAATCGTTTGTGACCCCCATTTCTTGCTCTCTTCCTCTCGCAGCTCGATCGGTGAAAGTGAAGATTAGGCTGGGCCGGAAGGAGAAGAGCCAGGATCGAGTGAAGGGGCGGAAACGCTCTAGTCGCGCATCGAAGTCCAAACCTATTGTAAGCGATGATGACACGGAGGAGGAAGTGGATGAGGTGGGACCCGGTACCTGAGCCCGTTATTGCCGTTTCCATTATACAAAGTTGAGTTTGAGACAGTGATACGGGAACTCCAGTATTCGGTGGTCTTCAACCTCTCCCTGTGGACCTAAGCTTGTAGCTTTGAGTAATGTCATTTAATTCACCAGCTTTGATTAACAGGTGGCTTAAATGTAATTGGAGATGCGCTGTAATGAGTAAGATCAGACTTCGTAACCATATAACAATTACAGCACGGAAACAGGCCATCTCAGCCCTTCTTGTCCGTGCCGAACACTTACTCTCACCTTGGGACCTAAGGACCAAACTGCTTGTAAATGAAGGACAAAGATCGGATGGCGACACAAGGGATTGCAGATACTGGGCTCTTGAGTGAAACACAATGTGCTGGAGGAACTCAACGGGTCGGGGAGCATCTGCGGCAGGAGGACTGAGTTACTCCAGCACTTTGTGTTTCATACAATGGTCAGATAATTTGTTACGTTGATCGTGACAGAAATTTTGTAACCCCTCTGCTCTTCGTTGAGCTAGTACCCTGTCCCTGTATTTGACCCATATCCCTCAAAACCCTTCTTACCTATATACCTGTCCAAATATCTTTCAGTCATAATTGTATCCGCTTCTGTGGCTTCCAATCACAGTTCATTCGAGAATACAGACTACCCTCCAAGTGGAAAAAAATGCCCACTTAACTCTCTCCCCTCTCATCTTAAACCCATGCTCTTTAGTTTTAGAATCGTCTACCTCAAAAGGCAGTGAGCAATCAGTTTATCCATGCCCCTCATGATCATGTACACCTTAATAAGATCATCCTACGTGCCAAAGAAAAATGTCACAGCATATCCAAACTCCACCAAACTCAAGCCCGCGAGTCTCTTAATATTCCGGTGAAACTCTTTTGCACCTTTTCCAACAATTACATCAGTCTGAGGAAGGGTTTGAACCCAAAATGTCACCTATTCATCATCAGTCTGAAGAAGGGTTTCGACCCGAAACGTTGCCTATTTCCTTCGCTCCATAGATGCTGCCTCACCCGCTGAGTTTCTCCAGCATTTTTGTCTACCTTCGATTTTCCAGCATCTGCAGTTCCTTCTTAAATGTCACCTATTCATGTTCTCCAGAGGTGCTGCCTGACCCGCTGAGTTACTCCATCACTTTGTCTTTTTTTTAATAAATCAGCATCTGCAGTTCTTTGTTTCTGCATCTTAATGACATCCTCCCTCTAGCTAGGTGACTGGGACTCCACCTACAGTCCTCCATGTGTGGTCTCACCAACAACTTGTCCAGTTGCATCATGAAACCTCACCCTTTGTTCTCATTACCCTCATAACTATTCATTACTCACAAGAAAGGGCAAGTATGCCAAACGCCGCCTCTGTGTAGCTGACTCACTACTTCTAAGGAAATCTGCTCCGAGGTTTCCCTGTTGCGCTCCCACTAGTAAAAACACTGCAGGGCTTCACGAAGGAACGAGGTCGGAGATGCCAAAGTTACCAGGATTGCCTTGGATGGAATTTATTTATTTTGTTTGTTTGTTTCTCTGCCTTTTCAGGAACGGTCCGGAACTGGTACAGATGAAGATTAATCTCAGGATGACATTCCGTGTTGGGATCTACACTGGGGCTTGTCCTTCCTTCTGAGAGTGACTGTGCGATGTTCTCGTACCCGTGTCCAGCTAGCAGTGTAGTGTACGTTCTTAGTATACGATGTAATCTTGCATATTTATAACAGCAGAGCAGAAGGCATGTAGGATTATCAACTTTAGTGTCTCGCTGTCTTGAGGCTGGTCGTGTTCACAATGGCATTAATGGCACAGTCTTTTCCACGTTGCCATTCATTGTGCAGGATGCGTTAACTCTTAGTCACAGCTGCTAACTCCAAGCATCTAAACCCTCCCTCCTCCTACCTTTTTGTTTCCCACTGAGTTTCCCCGCACTGTGTAATACATAGTCCATCTGGTTAATTGTTATATTAATTAAATTAACCAGATTGGGTTGAATCTGGGAGCTTGACACTAACTCACAGTTAACTCATCGCTGGTTGATGCACAAGAAATGACAACGTGAAAAAGGCTGGCCAGGAAAAGAACAAAAACTCATGAATTTGGGAATACTTGATTTTTTTTTTAGAGGTTTATTTTTGTTTCTTCTCTCCGTGCGAGCGCAGTCGGTCACATGCAGTCCTAGCCTCGTTGTATGGTGACATGTGTAAGCATGTGTGTAGGAATTCATTGCCATCACTGTACTGTATTTTAAACAGGTCAATCCCACCCATCTCTGCAGAGCCTGAGGGAATTCTGTACTGTCATTATCACTGGACTACAATAAAATAAATACTTGACTGTGTCTGATAAATCTATACCTATGTCCATGCGTGTGTCTGTTTGTGCAATGGTGTGTGTGTGTGTGCGCGTTCGTGTATGCATGCCTGCATGTGTCTGACTGCGCGTGTGTGTGCGTGCATGGTGTGCTAGCTTGTGTCTGCCTGCACACGTGTGTGTGTGCACGAGTATGTTGTGTGTGTGCCTGCATGTGTCTAGTCTCGTGTGTCTGACTGCATGTGTGCATGTCTGGCCGTATGTGTGTGCCTACAAGGGTGCAGATGTGTGTCTGCCTGTGCACACGTGTGCGTGCTCTAGTGTGTGTGTGTCTGCTTGTGCATGTATGTGTGTGTTGTGGGTATGCGTCTGCCTGTATATGTGTGTGTGTGTGCGCGCCTGCCTGTGCACGTGTGTGTGTACGTGCATGTGCAGGAGTTATCATTCAGTAACATCAACTTCCAGCTTTATGTAGAATATCTCAATGCACTTAACAGAAGTGATAAAAACAAAGATTAACATTGAGCCATTAAGGCAGATGGCCAAACACTTTGTTTAGAAGAGTTTTGTCCTAAAGTTAGAGGCAGGGTTATGTAGAATTCTAGAGCACATGATGGTGGGGCTATTAATCTCAGAATAAAACTAACATCAATAAAGTGCAAAGGGACAGAAATTGAGGAGCACAGATATTCTGGAGAGTGGTAGGGCAGGAGGTAATGCGATTGGGAAGAGACCATAGAGAGATTTGAACTCGATGAGAATTTCAAGTCAAAGCTTTGCAAGCTGTGGGTCGAGGTGGATGACACATAGAGACTCTGTGCAGGGTAGGATTCAAGGGGCAGAGATCTGTATGAGACCACTTTCCTGGGAAAAAAATGTGGGGGATAAGCAGGAAAACCGAGGTAATTGCCTTAACCTAAAGGTGCAACCTCTTCAAAGTGAGACCTCTGAGATGGAGATTTGCTCTCCCAGTACCTACCTCTCTACCATCCAGCTGGATGCCAATCTCCTCGGTGTGCCAATGTCAAAAGGAAGGAGTCTCAAGGAGCTGGAAGGTGTTGGTATTCGGAAAGGCCGTCATTCCTTCAGCTCGGCAAGGTGGCAGTCCAGAGAACTGTTCGTAACCCAATAAAATTCTAAAACAAACCCAGCGCAAACCGAGTTTCCACACGGTGGGAGATGCTGCTGAGCTGAGATTCTTTTCCCAGAAGTGGAGACAGTCTGCAGAAGCATTTTAAATCTCATTTTCCCATTCTTAGTAATAAAGCTGATATTCAAAAGTGATAGAAAGAAGAATTAGGCCATTTGGCCCATCACGTCTACTCCACCATTCAATCGTGGCTGATCTATCTCCCTCCTAACCCCATTCTCCTACCTTCCCCACATAACTCCTGACACCCGTATTAATCAAGAATCTATAAATCTCTGCCCTAAAAATATCCATTGACTTGGCCTCCACAGCAGTCAGTGGCGATGGATTCCACAGATTCACCATTAATAATGTTAGCCTGAGAATTCTTCTTGAGTATGGCGGGCACAGCCTAAAGTTGCAGGACAACTTGTTCTATTTGATTGTGCACGCCAGGTTGATTGCATTCGTTGAAACAGTGAAGGTTGCAATCTCCCACACCAGCCTGAGACTAAAGGCTAATAATGCTATTTTAAAAGATTTCACTGCAGTCGAGTTTTTAAAAGGACACGGCTGTGCCGGCATGGTTTGTTTAGATAGGATTCACAAAATAGATATTAAACTGTTAACTCGAATGTATTCCTGGAGATGGATGCAAATAGCTGGAGTAACTCAGTGGGTCAGGCAGCATCTCTGCAGATGTTTCGGGTCCAGACCCTTCTACACACTGAGTCAGGGGAAGTTGGAGAAATCAACTTCAAGTAACCCTTGCATCCCATCTCTCTCGGTCCCTCCTCCACCCCAGTCGTTGTACTGGGTTCACTGCCGTCCTGGTGAGTTTCATTGTATAACTCGTTATCACCAATGGCAGACACAAAAAGCTGGAGTAACTCAGCGGGTGAGGCAGCATCTATGGAGAGAAGGAATTAGTCGAGACCCTTGTTCAGATTGAAGAAGGGTCTCGACCCGAAATGGTACCTATTCCTTGGCTCCATAGATGCTGCCACACCCGCTGAGTTTCTCCAGCATTTTTGTCTACCTTCTTCAGACTGATGTCACTAAGCCCACAGCAGAAGCATTCATTTGTTCCACATTTCTCTATATCTGCGTCTATATCTCTCTTTTCCCTTTCCCCAAACTCAGTCTGAAGAAGGGTCTCGATCTGAAACATTCCTTTTACTCCAGCTTTTTGGGTCTATCTTCGGTTTAATCCAGCATCTGCAGTTCCTTCCCACACATGCAGTGGCGGACTGGCCAGGGTGTCAGCTTGTCCGATGGCAAGTGGGCCCCTGATGAAGTGATAGCAAGTGATGGCAAGTGGGCCCCTGTTAAATGATAGCATTGCAGTTGTGGGTGGGCCCCCTTTGTCTCCTGGCAACCAATATTTTTAGACCCAGTCCGCCACTGCTCACATGTATTCTTCCTGGGTTTGGTGTGGCAACATTTCAGCTGGTGTCAGGAATGGTCACCAGCAGCCCCCACACCCACAAGCCGACCCCACGCCTCCCAGGCGTTTGCGTACGTATGGCCCCCACATATGTTGGACGACCGTAAACTCGGAATAACTTGTGCAGCCAGAACATTCTGGAAAACATACAGCAGCATCACATACCATCTGTTTCTGGGAACTTGCTGTGTGCGCAATGGCCACTGCGATTTCTACATTACAATAGTTACAACACTTCAAAAACAGTTCACTGGCTGATCCTCGCACACCGAGTCTGTGGATGACTCCAGCGCCTATTTGTGGCTGAGGCTAATCTAAAATAGCAGAGTTTACTTTTTTGATATGTGACCATATGTTCACACTTGGAGCGCTGTCTCCACTTCCCTTGATATTACAAACAAAGTTATTGAGACAGGTAGAAGATGCAAAACTGATTTACAAGGATAATACCAGAGCCAGGAGGTTATATATATAACAAGGAGGATTAGACAGGCGAGGGAACTTTTCTCTTATGAGACAATGAGACCAGTGGAGCTCTTTATGGTTATTTATTTTATAGGAAAGATATTATTAATGTGGAAATGGTACAGAGAAGATTTATGAGGATGTTGCCAGAACTCGAGGGCCTGAGCTATAGGGAGATACTGTGTTGAAGCAGACCATTTTTGCGCACTGAGTCTGCACTGACCAGATATCATCCCGAGCACCAACACTATTCTACACACTAGGGACAATTTTAAAACTTACTGAAGCCAATTAACCTACAAACCTGTACGCCTTTGGAGTGTGGGAGGAAACCGGAGCACCCGGAGAAAACCCACCCGGTCACAGGGAGAACGTACAAAAAATGTACAGACAGCACCCGTAATCAGGATTGAACCCGGGTCTCTAGGCAGCAACAACCGCTGCATCATTGTGCCGCCCTGCTGTGCCACTGTGCACCACTATAAGTGTTACAGAGTAATATGTTTACATATCTGTTATGATGCTGCAAGTAAGGACGGCATTGTTCGGGACATATATGACAATAAAACACCGTTTGGTTCATGGTCGGTGAGGGGTCAGATGCAAAGAGCCTCAAGCCACTGGCCCCAGCTGATCGATATTCTTCTTGATGCCCAGAAACACAGGGGAGGGGAGGTGTCATGTCCTGCCAACATACCTCCAGATTATCTTGTACCTCTCTACCGTTTGACCACGGATGTGCACAAGTCCAAGACCGGCTGCACTTGCAGACCGTAGAGGTTGTCCCTGGAATCTCCTGATGCGGTCACTCGATGCAGGGCAATGACTGTCTCTGCCTGGCCTGCCGTGTCCAGCATTCTGTTTATTATGACAGATGCACTACACTTTCGGATTACAAGTAGGTACGGACATACTGGACAGAGAGAAGATGATTCCAATTGTGGGCCGTCCACATTAGGGTCCACAAATGTAAGGCAGTCGCGATGTAGAAACAAGGAACTGCAAATGCTGGTTTACAAAATAAGACACTATGTACTGGAGTAACTCAGCATGTCAGGCAGCATCACTGGAGAACATGGATGATCCATATTGCTGATCCAAGTTCTCCAGTAATGCTACCTGACCTGGTGAGTTACTCCAGAACTTGTCTGAAGAAGGGTTTCGGCCCGAAACGTTGCCTATCTCCTTCGCTCCATAGATGCTGCTGCACCTGCTGAGTTTCTCCAGAATTTTTGTGTACCTTTGTGCCTTTTATTTCAGGCAATCACGAACAAGCTCAAGGTGGGAAGCAGACAGAATCTTTCCACCAGTTCTAGAGGGTGGAACCTTCTACAATGAGTAATTAAATTTAATGGGATTCTAGATCAATATAATCATAATCATATTTTATTAGCCAAGTATGTTTTGCAACATACGAGGAATTTCATTTGCCGTACAGTCATACCAATAGAAAGCAACAAGACACACACAATACATTTTAACATAAACATCCACCACAGTGACCCCTCCACATTCCTCACTGTGATGGAAGGTGAAAGAAAAGTTCAATCTCTTCCTTTCTTTGTTCTCCCGCGGTCGGGGGCCTCTAACCTTCCGTTGACGGGACGATCTTACTCCCATAGCCGGCGGCGGGCCTCCTTGTCGGGGTGATCAATTTCCTGCATCGGGGGGAATCTCAGCTCCCCCGCGCCGGCCAATCTACTAGTCGAACGTTGTGCGGCTTTTGGAGCTTCCCGACGATGGTCTCAACCCGAGACTGCGAGCTCCCGATGGTGAAATCCGCAGGCCGCAGTTGGAGCATCGATCCAAGGCGAGGGATCGGCTCCAATGGCAAGTCCACGTCCCCGCGGTGGGGCTCAAAGCCAGTCCCAAGCAAGGCCTCCAGCTCCACGATGTTTGGCCGCAGAGCGACCGGAGATACGATCCGGAAAACAATCGCATCTCCGGCAAGGTATGAGATTGAATAAAAGTTTCCCCCGACCCCCCTGCCCAACCCCCACATAAAACAAACCAGAGAACATTAATACATACTTTTTAAATACACTAAAAATAACAAAAAAAAAGATGAAAAGGACAGACAGACTGTAAGCAAGGCTGCCATCGAAGCGCCACCTGGTGGATTTACGATTAAGATAGAAACATAGAAACATAGAAATTAGGTGCAGGAGTAGGCCATTCGGCCCTTCGAGCCTGCACCGCCATTCAATATGATCATGGCTGATCATCCAACTCAGTATCCCGTACCTGCCTTCTCTCCATACCCTCTGATCCCCTTAACCACAAGGGCCACATCTAACTCCCTCTTAAATATAGCCAATGAACTGGCCTCGACTACCCTCTGTGGCAGAGAGTTCCAGAGATTCACCACTCTCTGTGTGAAAAAAGTTCTTCTCATCTCGGTTTTAAAGGATTTCCCCCTTATCCTTAAGCTGTGACCCCTTGTCCTGGACTTCCCCAACATCGGGAGCAATCTTCCTGCATCTAGCCTGTCCAACCCCTTAAGAATTTTGTAAGTTTCTATAAGATCCCGTCTCAATCTCCTAAATTCTAGAGAGTATAAACCAAGTCTATCCAGTCTTTCTTCATAAGACAGTCCTGACATCCCAGGAATCAGTCTGGTGAACCTTCCCTGCACTCCCTCTATGGCAATAATGTCCTTCCTCAGATTTGGAGACACCCCCCAGGACCCTGTACAACTGCAGTAGAACCTCCCTGCTCCTATACTCAAATCCTTTTGCTATGAAAGCTAACATACCATTCGCTTTCTTCACTGCCTGCTGCACCTGCATGCCTACTTTCAATGACTGGTGTACCATGACACCCAGGTCTCGCTGCATCTCCCCTTTTCCTAGTCGGCCACCATTTAGATAATAGTCTGCTTTCCTGTTTTTGCCACCAAAATGGCGGATGAGGGGAGATCTTATAGAGGTATACAAAGTCATGAGAGGAATAGATCAGGCAGATGCACAGTCTGAGAAGAGGAGAGGTTTGCCAGAGGAGGTAGTTGAGGCTGGGACAGTCCCATCGTTTAAGAAACAGTTAGACAGGTACACGGATAGGACAGGTTTGGAGGGATATGGACCATGCGCAGGCAAGTAGGACTAGGGTAGCTGGGACATTGTTGGCCGGTGTGGGCGAGTTGGGCTGAAGGGCCTGTTTCCACACTGTGTCACTCTATGACTCTATGTTTGTGTCCTTAATTTTAGCTCCATTGTGAAGTTTTATTTGTAGTCTCATTTCTAATGATCACAAGCATTTAGCATTTAGCATGATGTTATCGGTTGTATGTAAGAGGGAGAGAGAGCATTCTCCTGGGCCCTTCCGGCTGAAACCGTTCCCGGAAATATCTCCGCCACAATCTTCCTGAGAGTCTGATTTGCAATTTTGTTTTCTCCAAATGCATTTGTCTGTCTGCATCAAATGAAGTGAAGATACCAACTTTCTGGTGTTATGGCAACGATTGCACCAGACTTTAGCGAGCAGAAGCCTAAATCTAAGTCAAAGTGTGGAATTGAATAGGAGCAGGAATCCAGAGGACAGGTTTCTAACCCAGGTAGTTGAGGCTCACAATGTTTACACAATCTAGCTAGGTTTCTTCAGATAGGTATTTCTCCTGATGAAAAGAGGGTGTGCAAATAGGTGTATGTCTAAAGAAGGGTTTCAGCCCGAAACGTTGCCTATTTCCTTCGCTCCATAGATGCTGCTGCACCCGCTGAGTTTCTCCAGCACTTTTGTCTCCCTTTGTGCAAATAGGTGTATTTGTTCTTAGAGTTTTACAGTCTTTCCTTGGTTTTCTTGGGAATTAATCACACACAAAATCATATCTCTGAATTTTGCAAGTGACACAGTGGGCAAAGGGTAGCTGCCTTACAGCGCCATAGACCCGGGTTCAATCCTGACCACAGGTGCTGTCTGGACGGAGTTTGCACGTCCTCCCTGTGACCGCCTGGGTTTTCTCCGGGTGCTCTAGTTTCCTCCCACACTTCAAAGATGAGCAGGTTGTTTGTCAGCTAATAGGCTTCTAGAAATTGTCCCTAGTGTGTAGGATAGAACTAGTTTACGGGGTGATTGCTGGTCGGCACGGACTCGGAGGGCCGAAGGGCCTGATTCCACACTGTATATATACAGTAAACTAAACTAAACTTACATATTTTGAGGTCCTTACATTTTTCTCCTCTCTATTTTCTCACATTTTAGTACAGTTCAGCACAGGAACAGGTTTTCGACCCATAATTTCTGTGCCGAACACGATGTCAAACTAAACTAATCTCTGTAGGAAAGAACTGCAGATGTTGGTTTAAATCAAAGATAGACACAAAATGCTGGAGTAGCTCAGCAGGACAGTAGCATCTCTGGAGAGAAGGAATGGATGACATTTCGGGTCGAGACCCTTCTTCAGACTGATGTCAGGGTGGAGCAGAGATAAAATGTAAGACTGGTAGGAGAACTGGGAAGGGGGGAGGGGGAGGAGAGGGAAAGCAAGGGCTACTTGAAGTAAGAAAAGTCAATGTTCATACCACTGGGGTGTAAGCTGCCCAAGCGAAATATGAAGTGGTGTTCCTCTAATTTGCGCTGGGCCTCACTCTGACCATGGAGGAGGCCCAGGACAGAAAGGTCAGTGTGGGAATGGGAGGGGGAGTTAAAGTGTTGAGAAACCAGGAGATCAGGTAGGTTTAGGCGGACTTAGCGGAGGTGTTCAGCAAAACGCCTGGGGAAAGTATCCGGGGGTGGGGTGGTTTGGGTGGGAAGGGACGAGTTGACCAGGGAGTTGCAGAAGGAACGGTCTCTGCGGAAAGCGGAAAGGGGTGGAGATGGGAAGATGTTGCTGGTAGTGTGTCAGGCAGCAACTCTACTGCTGCACCAGCAACATGCTGCCTGACTGACTGAGTTACTCCAACACTTTGTGTTTTGCTCAAGATTCTAGTATCTGCAGTTCCTGAGTTTCCTGTGTGCCTTTGTTCACACTGACCAGACCAAACGATTACGCCTGAGTTTGCAATCGGAGACAGTAATAGAGTCAAACAATACAGGCCCTTCAGCCCATCATGTCCATGCTGATCATCACGTTTCCACCAACACGAATATCATTCACCTGCAGATAGACACAAAATGTTGGAGTAACTCAGCGGGTCAGGTAACATCTCTAGAGAAAAAAAATAGATGCCGTTTTAGGTCAGACTCAAGAATCTGAAGATCCGTTCCAACCCAAAACGTCACCTATTCTTTTTCTCCAGTGATGCTGCCTGACCCGCTCAGCATTTTGTTACTCCAACCTTTTGAGTCTATCTTCGATAGAAACCAGCATCTGCAGTTCCTTCCTACATTAGTTGCCAGCACTTGCTTTGTAACCAATTATACTTCAGCAATGTAAGTGCATTTTGTATTACAGCAGAGTTAAAAGCTTCATTTACACTGAGATTGGTCTGAAATGAGCCGGAAGAGCTGTGGTTGTCTATGGCATGCTGGCATTACGTAACCAATGGTTACAGACACTTACTGTAATACCTTTCCAAACAGTGGAGGTGGAGCTGCCCCTCCCTGCCTTTCATGCCTGACTTCAGCGGGACTGAGGTGAAGGTATATAGGGAGGAGGAATGTTACCTCTTGGTTTGGCCATTGCATCTTTGAGTCATTCTTTAATTCCTTGCCACCCCAGCCCGCCCCTGCCACAGATGCAACACTTTGTACACAAAAAACCTGAATGCTTCCAACACAACCAAACAAAGGAAAATAACAAGAGAGAAATATTGTCCTTCCTCTTCCCGAGCAGGTTTGTGTCTGCAGTACTCAATTTTAAAGACGGTGGCCACAGATGGCATTAGAATTTCAGAATAGGTAGTGATTTCCCACCTGCTGCTCTCCCTGGAAAGGCAGCAAGTACAACAGCTCTCCTGAACCTTTCTTGCCGCCTACAAAATGGCACAGCGCCCTGCATTGTTCCAAACACGATAACTTGCTAATTAAATCATCACATCCCGCTTTTAACAGAGATCTATTTACGTGAATGTTTGAGAGTTCCACACGTCACGGAGCATAAAACACGGCAAATCATTCCTGAATCATTGGGGGTTTTTTTTACATTCGAGCGAAAGTACAAAAAGATGGCAAGCAGCCAGTCATTTCCTGCAGCTTTTTCTACAGTTTTAATTTCACAATAATGAGACATTGTGTAGTCTTCAAACAAAAAAAATTAACAAAAGTATTAGTTTAATCTAGCAGATGCATGCAGAGTAATTGGAAATAATCTCAGGACTATATTATGTGTAGGAAGGAACTGCAGATGCTGGTTTACACCGAAGATAGGCACAAAGTGCTGGAGTAACTCAGCGGGTCAGGCAGCATCTCTGGAGAAAAGGAATCGGTGACGTTTCGGGTTGAGACCCTTCTTCAGACTGAGAGTCTGAAGTCTGTTTCTCAATCTGAAGAAGAGTCTTGACCTGAAACATCACCTATCCCTTTTCTCCAGAGATGCTGCCTGACCCGCTGAGTCACTCCAGCTTTTTATGTCTATCTTCAGGACTACATTAGATGTTGGACACACCCAACATCACAGCTCCTTGGTTTTACACTCAACTTAAGGGTGAGTTCATCCAAAATTCAGGGCTTGTATCCTAATTCTGCCACCTTGATAACCTTGTGTTCACTGACCTACATCGACCCATGGTTCATGAAATTCTCATAGGTGTTCCTTCCTTCTCTCAGTAACCTCCACCAATCCTCTAAGATCTCGATATTCCTCTATTTTAGCCCGCTTGCCCAAGGCCTCAAGCCCAAGTTTAGTTCCTCCACCGTTAGTGGCTTGGCTACGATCAGCTGCCACGGTTTTAAACCATGAAATCCCCACGGTAAACCCCCTCTGTTTCTCCCTTTTCTTGCTTCCTTTAGGGCAGCACAGTGGCACAGCAGAGTTCCTGCCTTACAGCGCCAGAGACATGGGTTCAATCCTGACCACAGGTCCTTTTTGTATAGAGTTTGTGACCGCGTGGGTTTTGCAACGTTTTCCTTCCACATTCCAAAGACGTGCAGGATTGTAGGTTAATTATCCTGAGTGTGAATATAGATATAACTAATATATGGGTGATTGCTGGTCGGTGTCGACTCAGTGGGCCAAAGTGTCTGTTTCCATGCTGTGTCTCTGAAGTAAACTAAACTAAACTTTAAGGAGCCCCTTACGACCTGTCTCATCGACTACCTTTTAGGCTGCGTGCCCTTAAGCAATTACATATTCATTTTTGTTGAATAAAAAGCCTTGCAAACTGCCTTAAAGCATTTTGAAGGAGCTACATATATAGAAGTTATCCCAGTCTGAAGAAGGGTTTTGGCCCGAAACGTTGCCTATTTCCTTCGCTCCATAGATGCTGCTGCACCCGCTGAGTTTCTCCAGCATTTTTGTGTACCTTCGATATTCCAGCATCTGCAGTTCCTTCTTAAACACTAAAAGTTATTGAAATCCTCTCAGCTCCCTTTTCTCTCTTTTTTATACTATTCGTAACCTATTTATGCAATTGGTCACTTATCTAATATTTTAACGATATTTTGTTGGCCGTGTGGGACTCGGGACTGATTTGTTATGTTTAGTTCAAGACGTCATAAGGTTCCCAAAATTTGACCAGATATTTGAGACACCTTGAAACTATCCATCTCTGTTGAAACCACTTCAGCAGTGGAGCAGAGAGAAATCCACTTCCTCTGCATCGGTTCAGCAAGTCTCGGATTTCAACTTTGGAAATTTATGCAAATCTTGAAGGAGTAGGCCGGGCTAAAAAAGTGGCCTGATGGAGTGAATCACAACGGAACGCCCACATTACAAACCCCACCAACTCGAAGAGTAAGCCCTTGTGCAGCCAAGAATGCCAAGAATTTGCATTCCTTTGGCATCACATTTTAGATGGGAAGGATGATGCAAAGGAGGTTTAAAAGCAAATTAGTGGCGAGGCTTTTCAAAACTATTGAATAAATAAGTCAGAGCAAAGTACTTTGGACGTTGAAACTCTTAAAATGTAACATAAAATCCTGGAAACCGAGCAAGCATCCGTGGCATTAAATCATAAATAACAAGAGGCCATGCACCCCTCTCTAAACACCACACCCTCCCCACTGCGTGTGGCCTGAATGACCCAATGGTAAATCTGAGGTGTTTATGCTGTGGATGTCTCCAGCTCTGTCCCTAGGTTCTCTCTCATATCTCCTGTGGCCCTGAGAGTGTTTGTTTGTAAAGGCAAGCCTGAAATGCCTTTTTACGTGCCACCAAAAGCAAACGTTGCCTCTTCGTTCACACCAGATTTCGATTTCTATGCCCTTGAACTAGTCCAAGCCTAAACAGTGTTGAAAACTAGCAGCATGAAAATAAAAATCTACTAACCAAATCAGTAAAACTTTGAATAACCTTGAATAGCCATTGAACCTGTCTAACCATTCCTGTAAACTTAAGACACAAAGTACTGAAATACTGTAACTGAGCGAGTCAGGCAGCACCTGTGGGGAACATGGATAGGTGACGCAGAGTTTTTTTCACACAGAGAGTTGTGAGCCTGTGGAATTCTCTGCCTCAGAGGCCGGTTCTCTGGATACATAGAAACATAGAAACATAGAAAGTAGGTGCGAGAGTAGACCACCAGGTCCGTCGAGCCCGCACCGCCATTCGCTCATGGCTGAACACTAAACAGACACACTTACCCACAAACAGTAGACACAAGACACAGAACACAAGACACTACCCTCCCCTCTATACCGCTATCACCCCTCTCCACCCCAAGAACCGCGTGATCTCCTGGGGGAGGCAAAAAACCGGATAAAAACCCAGGTCCAATTCGGGAAAAAAATCCGGGAAATTCCTCTCCGACCCCAATCCAGGCGATCGACACTTGTCCAGGAGATCACTCAGGTCTTACTATACTAACCATACCTAGGTCCATATCCCTGCCCTCTCCCCGTAGCCCCTTATCCCCTTGGCAGCTAAAAAACCATCTATTCTAGACTTAAATATATTTAACGTTTCTGCTTCCACTGCTCCCTGGGGCAGTGAATTCCATAAATTAACCACCCTCTGGGTGAAGAAGTTCTTCCTCATCTCAGTTTTAAAAGAGCCCCCCCTTATTCTACAACTATGTCCCCTAGTTCTAGTTTCCCCGATCATTGGGAACATCCTCGGTGCATCCACCCGATCAAGGCCCCTCACGATCTTATATGTTTCAATGAGATCGCCTCTCATTCTTCTAAACTCCAAAGAGTAGAGTTCCAGCTTACTTAACCTTTCCTCATATGTCAATCCCCTCATTGCAGGAATTAATCTTGTAAACCTTCGCTGCACTGCCTCCAGGGCTAGTACATCCTTTCTTAAGTATGGACCCCAGAACTGTACACAGTATTCCAAATGTGGTCTCACTAATACTGTGTACAGCTGCAGCAAGACCTCCGTGTTTTTATACTCAATCCCCCTAGCAATAAAGGCCAAAACTCCATTGGCCTTCCTGATTGCTTGCTGCACCTGCATACTGACTTTTAGTGATTCATGTACTAATACCCCTAGATCCCTTTGCGTTGCATTACAACGCAGCTCCTCCTCATTTAGAAAATAACTTGCCCTATCATTTTTTTTCCCAAAGTGAATGACTTCACATTTATTAGTATTAAATTTCATCTGCCAAGTTGTTGCCCACTCACCTAGCTCATCTATATCCTTTTGCAGACTCTTCCTATCCTCCTCATCCCCTACTTTTCCTCCCATTTTTGTATCGTCCGCAAATTTTGATATATTACACTTGGTTCCCTCCTCCAAATCATTTATATAAATTGTGAACAACTGGGGTCCCAGCACCGACCCTTGCGGAACCCCGCTAGTTACCGGTTGCCATCCCGAGTATGAACCATTTATCCCCACTCTCTGCTTCCTATTTGTTAGCCAATCCTCTACCCATGCTAATATATTACCCCCAATCCCATAATTTTTTATTTTTAGCAATAGTCTCTTATGTGGCACCTTGTCAAAAGCCTTTTGGAAGTCCAAGTATACCACATCCACCGGTTCCCCTTTATCCACCCGGGTTGTTACTTCCTCAAAGAATTCGAGCAGATTCGTTAAACAGGATTTCCCCTTCACAAAACCATGCTGGTTCTGTCCGATGAAGTCATGTTTATCCAAGTGCCCCGCTAGTGTTTCTTTAATAATTGTCTCTAACATTTTACCCACCACCGACGTTAGACTAACCGGTCTATAGTTACCCGCCTTCTGTTTACTTCCTTTTTTAAATATAGGTGTTACATTGGCCATTTTCCAATCCACTGGGACCGTTCCTGCCTCCAGGGAGTTTTGGAAAATTATCACCAATGCATCCACAATCCCCACCGCTATCTCCCTCAAGACCCTTGGATGTAATCCATCAGGCCCAGGGGATTTATCCTCCTTCAGTCTCATTAATTTCCCTAATACCACCTCCTTGGTGATCTTAATAGTATTTAGCTCCTCCATTCCTACCGCCCCCTGTTTATCCAGCGTTGGAATATTTTTTGTGTCTTCTATGGTGAAGACTGATACAAAATACTCGTTTAATGCCTTTGCCATTTCCATGTTACCCACCAACAACTCTCCAGTCTCACCCTCCAATGGACCAACGTTCACCTTAGCCACCCTTTTTCTTTTTATATAGCTATAAAAACTCTTACTATTAGTTTTTATGTTGTTCGCTAAATTCCTTTCACAGTCTATACTTTCAAGAGAGAGCGAGATAGGGCTCTTGAATATAGCGGAGTCAGGGGATATGGGGAGAAAACAGGAACTGATTGTGGATAAGAAGTCTGAAGAAGGGTTTCGGCCCGAAACGTTGCCTATTTCCTTTGCTCCATAAATGCTGCTGCACCCGCTGAGTTTCTCCAGATTTTTTGTGTACCAACTGATTGTGGATGATCAGCCATGATCACATTGAATGGCGGTGCTGGCTTGAAGGGCCGAATGACCTACTCCTGCATCTATTGTCTATTGTGACGTTTCAAGTCGGGACACTTCTTCACACTCAGTCCATTGCAGGTGTCCGTTTTAGCAAGTCCTATCAGTAAGGGGAAGGTGGACAGGCTCGTGTAGTTTTTAGCTGTTGAATAGCCCCGCCTGCAACCGCATTAATCTGCGTCACACAGCAAAAGCTGTGAGACCCCATCAGAATGCACGTCTATGTGGTTTAGACAATACATGCACCTGTACGACTGCATTTTTCCAGTCAGCTGATGTGCTTAAAACTGGTCTTAGAACCTTGCCCAGTTTGACAGCAACACACTGTTGATTACTATTCAGACAGATAAACAAGAGGGAAGGAAAGGGTGAAAAAAAATCCTTGGTTTAAGTCCAAGGTCCTTTAAGTAGGAAGGTCGGGAAATATCGTATGACTTGTGTAGTCACATAAACCACCAAGTACATAGCCTTGTGCATATGAGATTACATATTGTAAGCCTATTGGATGAGCCCATATGGCCAGCTCCATTTAACCTTCCTCTTTGAACAGAGAGGAGGAGCCTCATTACACAGCAATCCAGTGAAAGTGAATGCAGGTCCTAACCTAGCCGTCCTGAAAGGTGGAAAATACACCTTGGGAGACCAAGAGCAGGCTCGGCGATCACTTTGCCCAACACCTCTGCTCAGTTCTTTTTTTTAAATTTTTTTTTTTAATTTCAAAATATACTTTATTCAATTGGTAAATATATACAATTTCTGAACCATTCAAACAAAATTCATCCGACATTTTCGGAGACTATACAAATTTTTTTCCAGTACATTTGTCAAATTTCACCAAACAGTCCCCCACCAATGCCACTCTGTGGCCCCTGTCCAAGTAATAAATATATACAATGTGTACAGTGCGAAAATTTCCATCTGACATTTCAAGTTCCACAAAAAATGTCCCCCACCCGTGCCACTCATGTGGCCCCCTGGCGTGGGATACCTTCCCTTCATTTAATTTGAGGGGCGTCTCCACCATACTGTGCCCCCCATGTCCAGCAGCGGAAGGACCCTAGACTGTGGCCCTCCCCCACCGAGCCTTGGCGTTGGCTGCACCAGGCTTCAGCGAGTCCCTTAGTACGTACTCCTGCAGTCTGCAGTGGACCAGTCGGCAACATTCCCTGACGGACATCTCGCTCTGCTGGGTGGTGAGCAACGCTCGGGCAGACCAAAGAGCGTCTTTCACCGAGTTGATGACCCTCCAGCAGCACTCGATGTCAGTCTCTGAATGTGTCCCTGGGAACAGTCCGTAAATCACAGAGTCCTCTGTGACGGAGCTGTTCGGGATAAATCGTTCCAGGGACCCTTTCATACCTCTCCAGACTCGTTTTGCAAACCCACACTCTGCAAAGAGGTGGTCAACCATCTCCTCTCCATAGCAACCGTCCTGGGGGCAGCGTGCGCTGGTAGTGAGGTTCCGACGGTGCAGGAAGGATCTAACTGAGAGGGCTCCCCTCACCGCCAGCCAAGCCAGGTCTTGGTACTTGTTGGTCAGTTCTGGCGATGAGGCATTTTGCCAGACAAGCTGGGCAGTCTGCTCTGGGAACCACGCCACCGGATCCATCGAGTCCTTTCCCTGCAGTGCCTGCCCGATGGACTTGTGGTCAAAGGTGTTGGTCCGGAAGAACCTTTCAACAGACGACAGATGGGGCGGCAATGTCCAGCTGACTGGCACATTGCGTGGCATCTGCGCCAGGCCCATCCTTCGCAACACCGGGGACAGGTAGAACCTCAGCAGGTAGTGACACTTAGTGCCCACGTGCCTTGGCTCTACACTCCGCCTGATGCAGCCACACACAAAGGTGGCCATCAGGATGAGGGCGACGTTGGGCACGCTTTTACCCCCGTTGTCTGCCGACTTGTACATTGTGACCCGTCGCACCCGGTCCATCCTCGACCCCCAGATGAACTGGAAGACGGCCCGGGTGATCCTCGTGGCGTAGGAGGGAGGGACAGGCCACACTTGTGCCAAGTACAGCAGCCCCGAGAGCACCTCACACCTGATGACCAAATTTTTCCCGGTTATGGAGAGGGAGCGTTGCCTCCACAGCTCCAGCTTCCTCCCCACCTTGGCTATCCGCTCCAGCCAATTCTTATTACTCGACTCAGCCCCCCCGAACCAGATCCCCAGCACCTTCAAGAAGTCAGGCTTGATGGTGAAGGGGATGGAAGATCGGTCGGGCCAGTTGCCAAAGAGCATGGCCTCGCTCTTCCTGCGGTTCACCCTGGCTCCCGTGGCCGACTCAAACTGGTCACAGATGCTGATCAATCTGCGGACCGACCTTGGATCCGAGCAGAAGACGGCGACATCGTCCATGTACAGGGAGGTCTTGACCTGAATGCCCCCACTGCCTGGCAATGTCACTCCTCTTATGCTCGCATCCTTCCTGATGGACTCGGCAAAAGGTTTAATACAGCAGACAAACAAGACGGAGAGAGGGCAACCCTGCCTGACTCCAGACCTTACAGGGAAACTGTCTGATTCCCACCCATTGATTTGGACTGCACTACGGATATTGGTGTAGAGCAGTTTGATACAATTTCGGATTCCCTCCCCAAAACCCATTTTGGAGAGCACGTCCCTCATGTACGTGTGCGATATCCTGTCGAAGGCCTTCTCCTGGTCCAAGCTGACTAGGCAGGCATCCACCCGTCTGTCCTGCACGTAGGCGATGGTATCTCTCAGCAGCGCTAGGCTGTCTGAGATTTTCCTGCCAGGTACAGCACAGGTTTGGTCCGGGTGGATCACCCGTCCCAGAGCAGACTTGACCCGGTTGGCGATGGCCTTAGACAGGATCTTGTAATCTACATTCAATAATGTTATGGGTCTCCAATTCTTTATATCCTTCATCTCCCCCTTCTGCTTGTAGATTAGGGTGATGCTGCCCTTCCTCATGGAGTCTGGCATGCTGCCGGCTAGAAGCATGTCGTTGTACACTTCCAGCAGGTCCGGGCCCACCCAGTCCCACAGAGCCGAATACAACTCGGCCGGTAAGCCATCGCTTCCGGGAGTTTTGCTCGAGTCAAAGGAGCGGATGGAGCCAGTCAGCTCCTCTAGGGTCAGTGGTTGGTCAAGACTCTCCTGCTTGCTGTCCACCAAGACCTCCGTGATAGAGGACAGGAAGTTCTGGGAGGCGGTGCTGTCTGTGGCCTTTTGGTCATACAATTCCGAGTAAAAGGATTTGCAGAACCTCATCATGTCTGTCTGCGAGGATGCTACCGAGCCGTCCTCCTCCCTAAGGCTGTTGATCACAGAGCTCCCCCTGCTCAGTTCGCACTAACCAACCTGATCTCCCGGTGGCTCAGCACTTCAACTCCCCCTCCCATTCTGAATCTGACCTTTCTGTCCTGGACCTCCTCCAATGCCAGAGTGAGGCCCAGCGCAAATTGGAGGAACAGCACCTCATATTTCGCTTGGGTAGTTTACATCCCAGCGTTACGAACATTGACTTCTCTAATTTCAGATAGTCCTTGCTTTCTCCCTCCTTCCCCTCCTCTTCCCAGCTCTCCCACAAGCCTACTGTCTCTGCCTCTTCCTTTCTTCTCCCCCCCCGACATCAGTCTAAAGAAGGGTCTCGACCCGAAATTTCACCAATTCCTTCTCTCCATAAATGCTGCCTCACCCGCTGAGTTCCTCCAGCATTTCTGTCTACCTAGTAGATAGATGTCAGTTTGTGGAGGGAGTGTGGGATGGGCTGGGGAACTGGCTGGGTGGGGTGGTGTGGACTGTGAACCTGTTGTTTAATAATATTTATCCCTATTGCCTGTGACATGAGCCAGCGTTTTAACGAATGTTCACCAACAAAAGAACCGCACTTATACAACAGCTTTGGCTTTGATGTGGTACTAATTTAGATTCAGATTAGTTTATTGTCATTTACACCAGATGCAATAATAATTCCATGAAACTCATAGAGAAGCCCATATACATGTTAATGATACATACAGTAATGATACAATAATCTGAAGTCGTGCAAAACATACTGAAGTGCAATAATGTCATAACTGAATAAGGTACAGTCTGAAGATGGGTCTCAACCCGAAACGTCACCTATTCAAGAATCGAGTCAAGAGAGTTTATTGTCATGTGTCCCAGATAGAACAATAAAATTCTTGCTTTGCTTCAGCACAACAGGATATTGTAGTCATAAACGCAGATCAGATCAGTGTGTCCATATACCATAGAATATATATCTATAGACACATCAATAAACCGATGAAGTGCAATAGACTGTGCTATTCCTTCACTCCAAAGATGCTGCCTCACCCGCCGAGTTTCTCCAACATTTTTATCTGCATTCCATTTTCCAGCATCTGCAGTCCCTTCTTAAATAAAGGTACTATTAAAAGTAAGTAGGTGACAACACCCCAAAAGTTGTAATTGGTTTGGGAGCCTGATGGCAGGGTGAAGAAGCTGTTCGATTGTAATCATGTATTTGTCTTTCGGCTGACTGGATAGCACACAACAAAAGCTTTTCACTGTACCTCTCGGTACATGTAACTGGGTTAATGAGGTTCTTAACTGCGGGTTTTCGTCAGGTGCTCCAGTTTCCTCCCACACTCCAAAGATGTGCAGGTTTGTAGGTTAATTGGCTTTGGTAAAATTGTAGATTGTCCCTAGTGTGTGAAGGATAGTGTTAGTTTGCGGGGATCGATGGCCGGCGCAGACTCGGTGGGTGGAAGGGTCTGATATCTCTAAACTAAACTAAACTAAACTTGTCTGGTCATCTGGATTTTGAAGTTTCTATATCTTCTCCCAGAAAGTAGGAGAGAAAAAATATATTCTGCATGCTTAATGATATTTCGAGCCACCTGATGTGACACATCATTGAGATTAACTGGATGGAAGGAAGTGACGAGCTTGTGATGGTCTGGGCACTCTAAGCAGGTTCATGCATTTGAGTGCAAACACATTAGCACTCACCGTAATATTCAAGAGATTGCATTGTTGCTGTTTTCAAGCATGCACGAATGCCTCACTGAAAGGAGAATGGGTTTCTGTGTGGGTACAAAGTAATACGCCATCCTTTAACTGTTTGCCATGGAGACTTTCTCCCATATGTATTTAACCATTGGTGAGTTCCAGGAAAGAAGCAGTCCCCTCCTCAGTTTCAGCACCTGTTTACTTGACCATGACGCTGGGCGTGGTGAATCATCCCCTTGATAAAGCCCAGGAATAGTGGCGATCTCCCATCAGTTGACTTGACCTTCACTGAAGCACCAGGGCCGAGTGATGGGTATTTGGAATGAATTGGAAGCAATTACAGAATGCTCTCTTTTCTTATTTAGGAACATGAATTTGGAACAGGACCATGCTATACAATTTAATGCATAATGTCTTATCATATCTATTTTCCCACTCAACTCCCTTTGCTTCCAAAGAATCTATCCAACCTTCAGTGCACCCAGTGACTAGGCATCCACATCCCTCTGAGGATTCAAAAGATTTACAGCTCATGGTATGAAGATATTCCTCACCTTGTTCCTAAATGGCTGCTCCTTCTCCACAGACCATAACCCTCCCATTTTGGACAGTCTGCTGAGGAGAAACAGCCTCTTAGCACCCAGGCAATTAGCATCTTCCCTGTCGACCAGTAACATGTATATTCCAGTTAGATTGCCCCTCATTTGTGTGAGCTCCAGCGAGAGATATTGTCTCCTCGATCTGCGATCTCAGGTGGAACAATCTCCTCACCCCGGGAATAGAGGTTGTATACCTTGCATTTCGAATGCTGGATCAGTATCCAAGATCAGTACATACCTGTATGCCCTTCCTCAGATACGGGAAACTGAATCCAGAATGGTGGCCTCAGCGCACAGAGGTGGAGGGGATGCTGCTGGAGGCAACGGATGGCAGGAGTCATGGTGTTGGTGGGGGGTGGTCGCGGGAGGCCCTGCAGCAGCTGGGTGAGTGAGTGGATCGAGGAGCAGCTGCATGGAGCGGCAGTGGTAGGAGCCGGTGGCATCACCCTGGACCAAGCCAACCCCTACTTCATCAATCCAGTGCTGTCAAGGCATCGGGCATATAAGGAATTGTGTACCTCCTTGAGCCAAGATCAAACTTTTCGTAGAATTGCAAGTTATATTGTGGTGTCGGAATGTGACTGATGTCTCTCTGTGTGATGTCCCAGAAGAGGATCCATTGTACTCATCAGTTGACTGGATGGTACGCAGAACAAGCTTTCCACTGTATCTCTGTACATCTCTGTACACCTGCAGATAGTTAATTAAACAAAGCTGAACAAATGTATCATCCCAGCCCTGTACAATCCTAGCAAGACTTACTTCCACCACGCTTGCAGTAAAGAGAGACTCAGCGGGTGAGGCAGCATCTATGGAGCGAAGGAATAGGTGACGTTTCGGGTCGAGACCTTTCTTCAGACTTCGACCCGAAACATCACCTATTCCTTCGCTCCATAGATGCTACCTCACCTGCTGAGTTTCTCCAGCATTTTTGTCTACCTTCGATTTTTCCAGCATCTGCAGTTCTTTCTTAAACCCTTGCAGTAAAGCGAGCTTTCAACTAACCTTCTAATTGCTTACCGTATTTGTCTGTTTATTTTCTATGTTTCCTCAGCAAGTAAACCCAGATGGTTCTGTACACAAGTGTTTAAAAGGTTCTCACCACATATAAAATATCTTGCTTTGGAAAGAGCCTCCCTAGGTTACTTTGCCCGTCTCACGTCAAGTGCCTCCGACCACACTCACCAAATGAAATAAGTTCTGGCCTCAATTTCATAAAGTTATTGAGTAGGAATCAGTCCTAAGAGGATGGATTTATTCTGTCAGCACAGAAAGAAGATTATCTGATGCTGATGGAGTTTTACAAGGAGAGATGGTCTCATATTAAGACACTGAGAGGGGTTGACAGCATTGACAGGATTGATGACAAGATACTACTGCCTCAATCTGTAGTATGTGGGAGCGTAATTGATTCAAGGATCAGCCACTTATACTGGTGATGAATTAGTTTTACACAGAGGACTGTGAATCTTTTCAATTCTCTGCCCCCACAGACTGTGGATGCTCCGTTGCAGACTATATTCAAAGAGATCACTTGAGTTTTAGATATTAAGGGACTCAACAGATCGGATAGAGAGGTGGTCTCGAGGTCATGTTCATCCATAGATATAAAAGGTGTGCTGGCTTCTGCTTCTGTCTCTTAATTGTGAAAAATATCCTTCAAAGAAAAATAGGAAACACAACCTATCCGATCTCAATCCGAGTGCGATTTTTCAACTATAAATTGCATTTGTATTGTGCAATTAATTCAAAAATAATTGAACTAAGTACACTATGAAACTGGCAGTTTGACCAGTTAATGCTTCTCCTTCCTTTAAGTCAGAAACTCAAGGGCAGCACGGTGGCGCAGCGGAGGAGTTGCTGCCTTACAGCGCCAGAGACCCGGGTTCAATCCTGACTATGGGTGCTGTCTGTACTTAGTTTGTACGTTCTCCTTGTGATCGTGTGGATTTTCTCCGGGTTCTCCAGTTTCCTCCCACACTCCAAAGACGTACAGGTTTCTAGGTAAATTGACTTGGGTAAAATTGTCCTTTTTCCCTAGTGTATAGGATAGTGCTAGTGTACGGGGTGATCGCTGGACGGCGTGGACTCGGTGGATCGTAGTGCCTGTTTCCACGCTGTATGTCTAAAGTCGAAAGTTATAAGATGAAGTTCTTTGCCAGAATTGATACACTGATCTGCAAGCTGAACACAGTGCTGTCAGAGCTGCCACTTGAAATGAAACATTAAACTAAACATCTGTTTGACTGTTCCAGTGGTTGAAGTCACACCATCACTCTGGCCAAACTACAAATCCAGCTGTTTGCGGGATCTTACTGAGGCCAAAATAGCTACGCTGCTGCCCACAAAAGAAAGGTTCTATTTCAAAGTCCTTTCATTTAATTTGACTGGCTTTGAGATGTGATGAAGTTTTATTTCAGTGCTCTCTATTCTTTATAATCAGAGGCATTAGGCTGAGCTTGCACCATCTCATTTGTGGGTGAGATTGGCAAGTTCTCAGATAATCATCGTGACTTCTTCAAGCTGCTGCAGTTTTAACGTAAACCAAAAATGTCAGTCCAGCAATTAGCAAGGAGATTTCAGTATTTACTGTCCCCTTTATTTTACCTTTCACCCTACTGCAGTATGTGGCATATACACAGTGGGGTTTACTTAGAACATACGGAGCAGAGCAATGCAAGAATTGGTTTAATCTGGACTATTGGTCTAACAAAAGTAAGGGTGAATTAGTTCAAAACGAATTTTGAAATGCTGCAAAATCTGCAGCAATGAGCACATCGATTTCAAAATTACCTTTAAACATTAAGAGCCTCTCCTCGTTCTATTTGAATATCAGGCTGATACTTCAGCAGATTAATTCTGCTCAATGTGCATCCCACGCATGATGACCAGTGAATGATATTAACTGTACAGCACAGGCTTTGGCCCTTTGGCCCATCAGGTCAATGTTTGATGCTCACTGCTAAACGTCCCACGGCAGCCCTCCTACCAACCACACTTCATAAACCTCTCTAAGTGAAACACGAGATGGAAAATTAATGCAATAAACAAACGTTTTTTAAGTTTCCTTTGGGTTTAATGTGATTGATATTTTATGGGATTTAGGTCTTTTTTGGTGTTTTATGGGATTTAGGTCTTTTTTGGTGTTTTATGGGATTGAAGCTTTTCTTGGTGCTCTATGGGATTGAAGCTTTTCTTGGTGCTCTATGGGATTGAAGTGTTTTTTAGTGGTATATGGGATGTTTTGGGGTGTTTTGTAGGATTTGAGCATGATCTTTGGTGATATATGGGATTTATGCATTTTTTAGTGATATAAAGGATTTAAGTTTTTTTTGGTGTTTTATATCAATTGAAGCATTTTTGGTGATATATAGCATTTCAGTTTTGGGGTATTTTATGGGATTCGTGCGTTTTGTTTGGTGATGTATGGGATTTAAGCATTTTTTTAGTGATATACGGGATTTAAGTATTATTGTATTTTATGTCAACTGAAGCATTTTTGGTGATATATAGCATTTCAGTTTTTGGGTATTTTATGGGAATCGTGCGTTTTGTTTGATGATATATGGGATATATGGCAACAGCTGCGTCCGCTGGACTGGAGGGCGGCAGCTTCGACCACCCCGGGCCGCGGAGATTGAACCGGCCCGTTCGCGGAGCACGGTGAGCCGCGGGACTGACTACCATCGCACGGTGGGGTAACAACATATCGCCTCAGCGCAGAGGGAGAATGAGGAGGGAAGAGACAGTAACCCTAAGATTTTTGCCTCCATCACAGTGAGGAGGTGCCTGGTGAACTCACTGTGGTGGATGTTAATTTGTGTTTATTGTGTGTTTTGTTGTTTATTATTACATGTATGGCTGCAGGCAACAACATTTCGTTCAGACCGAAAGGTCAGAATGACAAATAAAGGATCTAAGTCTAAGTCTAAGTCTTAAGCATTTTTTGTGATATATGGGATTTAAGTTTTTTTTGTGTTTTATGTCAATTGAAGCATTTTTGGTGATATATAGCATTTCCGTTTTGTGGTATTTTATGGGATTCATGCGTTTTGTTTGGTGATGTATGTGATTTAAGCATTTTTTAGTGATATAAGTGTTTTTTGATGTTTTATGTCAATTGAAGCATTTTTGGTGATATATAGCATTTCCGTTTTGTGGTATTTTATGGGAATCGTGCGTTTTGTTTGGTGATATTTGGGATTTTAAGCGTTTTTTGGTGGGATGTTTTATCGGATTTGAGCGTGTTTGACGGTGACTTCTGTGTGAAGGAGATGATTGCGAGGAGCGAGGAGCGCGGTGCCCACAGCAACAGCAACAGCAACAGCCGCCTGAGGCGGGGACGCGCCCCGTGTGTGTGCGCGTGCGCGTGCGCGCGCGGTGCCCACAGCAACAGCCGCCTGAGGCGGGGACGCGCCCCGTGTGAGCGCGCGGTGGGCGGGACATAGACATTTAAATGTAGGCGGAGGGGGCGGGGCTAACGGATCACCCCACCGGCCGCGGGCGCTCGCCTGTCAAATACCCGGATGGGCGGGAGCTGCTTCCCATTCACTGTGCCGACCGCCGACATGACCAGACCACTGTTGCTGCCGCTCGCTGCTCTACTGCTACTCACAGCCGTGGTCGACGGTCAGTCTATATACATATATATATATATGTGTGTGTACGCCGGGGAGAGGGATGCGTGGGGTCCCGGTCTGAGGGGGTTTGTATGAGAGCTGGGTGGGTTGTGTGAGGAGAGTTGAGGGGAGTTTGAACGAAGAGAGCTGAAAGGGGTTTGGTTGAGGGGAGTTTGAATGAAGGGGGTTTGTGTGAAGGGGGTTTGTGTGAGGGGAGCTGAGGGGGGGTTTGTCTGAGGGGGAAGTGCCTGCCTCAGGTGAGGTGAAGCGAGGGGCGCGTCGAGCCCAGCTCGATGGACAAGCGTGAAGTAGGAAGGAACTGCAGATGCTGGTTTACACCGAAGGTAGACACAGGATACTGGAGTAACTCAGCGGGACAGGCAGCATCTCTTGGAGGGAAGGAACGGGCGAGGTTTCGGGTCGAGACCCTTCTTCAGACCGGGTGGGTGATGAGGCTGAGGGTGAGAAAGCGTGTGGAAGTGGTTGAGGAGCCTGGGTGTGGGTGAAGGAGCGACCCTTCATCCCGGCTGTCCCCTTCATCCCCTCATCTTGTCCGGTCCCCGCCCTACCGCAGCTGTCCGCCGCTCCCGGGGGTCTCGACATCAATGGGACGCCGTGTGTGTGTGTGAAGGGGAAGGGGGGGGGGCAGGTTCAAAAAGTCGCCTGATGATTGGTCTCTCGATCTCCTGTTTTCCCCGGGACCAATCAGCGCGCCGCTCTCTGGGGCCGGTCCCGCGGCCGCGCCTATGGGCGGTGGGGAGGGGCGGGGGTCCGCGGGGAGGAGCCTGGGAGTTGTAGGCAGCTTGCGGTCTGAAGATGGGCACAATCAGCTCGGGCAACTCAGTGGGGGCAGGCAACATCTCTGGAGAGAAAGAGTGGGTGACGTTTCAGACTGGGTCTCCAGAGATGCTGCCTGTCCCGCTGAGTTACTCCAGCTTTTAGTGTCTACTGTTTAGTCCAGTTCCTTCCTACACGCTCCACCCGACCCTCCAGGCAGGTTAAATTTAATGTGTAGGAAGGAACTGCAGATGCTGGTTTAAACCGAAGATTGACTCAAAAAGCTGGAGGAACTAAGCAGGTGAGGCGGCATCTCTGGAGAGAAGGAATGGGCGACCTTTTGGGTCGAGACCCTTCTTCAGACCAGTTGGTGGGGGGAGTTGTTACCCATTCCATCTCTCCAGGGATGCTGCCTGTCCCACTGAGTTGCTCCAGCATGTTGTGTCTATCTTCGGTCTAAACCAGCATCTGCAGTTCCTTCCTACACGTTGCACGTTCAGGCGTGTTAAATTTAACCCAATGTTTTTAATTCCTTATGCGTAGGAAGGAACTGCAGGCGCTGGTTTACACCAAAGTTAGACACAAAATGCTGGAGTAACTCAGCGGGACTTCTCTCCAGAGGTGCTGCCTGTCCCGCTGAGTTACTCCAGCATTTTGTGTCTATCTTTTAGATTCCTTAGTTGGTGTTCAGTGGGCAGGATCCAATTGGTGGAGTCAGTTGCTGGTTTCAGACGGCTGGTGACGAGTTTTATGTGTAGCATACCCTCTTGGGGGGGGGGGGGGGTGGGCGGCAGGGCCGGGGATCGGGGCAGATGTTTACTCATAGGGCAATCCAGCGGCAGACCATTGCCATTATAAATAAGGCTCGCCCATCTAATATTGATGAGATGTAAAAGGGTCACTATTTGCTCTTCAAAAGCAAAGTCTTACTCCTATTAAAGCAAAAGTATGAGTATTCTTGATATGCAGAGACTCAAAAGAGTGTGCTGTTGCTGTTTTAAAGCCTATCAAATGTGAATTTACTAAATCTAAAAATGATTTGGTGCTGCAGCCTGCCCCTCCTGATTTCATGTCTTTCCAGTTTGAAGGTGCTACTTTTGCAGGGATCTTTGGGGTGAGATAATAAGATATTTTGCTGTCTGTCCCTGTGTCTGATTAGTAGGTTTGCATGATGCAATCATAACTTGTATGCCTCTCCAGTTTGAAAGTGTTAGTATTGCAGGGATATTTGGGGTGAGATGTTAAGGACTGCCCCTGTCATTTCATTAGATTGAAAAGTGGGAAGTTTACTGCAGTCTTAACCCTGAGCCCGTTCATTAAAACAAGTTATTAGACGATTTCCACTCCTTGTTTGCTACTTTTCCACACAGTATTATGATACTGGGAATGTACTGCCGTGGCAAAGTTCCATAAACTGATGTTCAAGGAGTATATAGCCTTATAATAGATACTCCCCGCTTCTTGTGCTGTTATGAATTATTTCTGAAATTATTGTCAGTACACCTAATTTTTGGAAAGGGAAACACAGACTGTTCAAACACTGAAATATGGGCTTGCATTGGGAAAGTAGGATGATTGAATACTTAAATAGTCAGTTGAGCAAGGTGCTGGAGAGATCTTGTTTTCAATTTCTTTTGGAGGGTGAAGAGTGAATGTCTCTCATTTACTTTGACTTGTTTGTTCCTGAGGTGTGAACCATTACGATAACTTATTAGAATGATTTGCTGTTGGAAATGAAAGGAAGTGATTCACCTACAATTTCTGTAGTGAACAAAGGAGTGGAACATTCCATCAGGTTAAAAATGAATGATTGTTTCAAGGTTCACTCTCTGAGATAAGAGATCAAGAAATGAGTATCAAGGACATCTAGCTGTCGGGTTAGTACCTGTACAGGAAAATAACACACTAACATAGACATTCAGTATTGTACACACACACAACCATTTGATGAGATCAAGAGTTGAATGACCTATTCCAGTTTACAATTTTATATGTGATAAGGAGGTAATTCACTCCATCCAGCATATTGCTACTTTTTAGATCAATCCCATTCCTCAATTTTTCCCTGCAGCTAATTCTCTAACATATGACCATGTGTGAACATGTACCCTGACCCTCCCATGAACAACCTAGTATATGGGTAATTTAACATCTGATTAACCTAGTCCAGCATATGTTTGGGATGTGGAAGAGACTGGAGCACCTGGGAATAAGTGTCCACAAGGTTTCATGGTCAGTTTATTGTCACATGTACCATTTAATCACATGTACAAAGTAAAATACATATGTGCTGCTGCAAGTAAGGATTTCATTGTCTTGTTTTGGGACAAAATTCTCTTAATTCATGAAACCTGCACTGTCACTGGAAAAACATGCAAATCCTACACAGACAGCAATTGAAGTCAGAAATGAATGTATTTGCTGGAGCTGAAACGGTAGGACTAGCTGCACTGTCACTGTTTTGAGATTTGTTTCCTCTTGGCCACTTTATCTCCATGGATTTCTGGGTTGTGTTTGATTTGTTGGCTAGTGCTCTGCCTGCTTACACGTATAAACAATTGAAGGGTTCAAATTGACCAAGCCACTCCTTGTTGCAAACGTATGATAACAGCTTGTGCAAAGTGGCCTCTGATTGGCTGGCTGGCATGGTACGATCAAGCTGTCTTGTTGACTAAGTTACTATTGATGGTCTCAGCTGCCTTTAGGTATTGATGAGATGGCAACAAAAAAGCTTGTTATCCCGAGCACACAAACTGAGTTGCGCGTCTCATGAGAAATGAGTCTTTTTAAAGTCGTACTGCAATAATTCTCTGCGAGCAGGCTTTTAAGTCCTTGCAGTCCTTTAAGTTGCAGTAATGATGCAGTTGCAGCTCTGTTTCTGCCTCTGCTGCAGTTTTGGGTTGTGTCTGATAGACATGAGCCTGCTAGGCACTAGTTGAATCGAGGTGTCAATTGTGAAGCAGTGTTATAGCTTTCTAGGATGCTTTTCAGACAGTTGTTGCTTGCACTTAATCGAGCTTGGCATGCTGTTTGGGCTTGCAAATATAACCTGGGATTCACTTGTGGTAAAATGCCTAGTACTTTCTTGGTAGAAATGAGCAGTTATTATATTCAGTAAGTGTCTCTGTGTTAAATGCCTTTTTATGTTGGGGAGTGGTTACAGGGTGGAGTTCTGTGCTGTGGTCTTTAGGAATCATTCTCTGTTCCAAGAGAGAGCAGCTAAGTGTTACTCTTTCTGTCGGGCAACAGCAGATTATTGCTGAAGACTGCAGAATTAATTTGAATGAGATTAAATGTTCAGTCCTGGGCATTGGAGGGGGTTAGTTTTAAATATTATGTTTAAATATAGATGGAGTGTATTGAATGTCTCATTAGATCATGTAGTTAAAGTTGCCTGATGGCAGCTCGTGACCTCGGTTGATACTTTTTAATGCCCACCCTTTGGAGTCAATCCCAAATATTGAGGGGCATTTCACCACCTCTTACCGCAGGACATGGAATTGAATGCTTCATACTAGTTGTTATGAAAACTGGTGATGGTAAAAGTGTGGATATAATAAATTGGAGCCATTATTCGAAACTAATAACCAATGCCTCTTATTGAACACATTACATTTCAGACACCTTGGTGAGAGGCATACATATTTCAGCTAAAGGTGTAACTTCAGCATGTTAATTACAATAAATGTAAATCTACGCAGTCTGGCAATCTCCCATTTAATGCCATACAAACACCCAGTTGACGCCCAAGCTGTAGCTGAAATGCGTTCCCCGGCTTGAACCCTCTTGACTTTTAAGATTGCAAGAAGGGATAGGACAATATAATTAGAAAGACATTCCATTAACTAAACTGTAGAATAAGTGGACATGGATCCAAGACTATATAAAAAGTGTACATTTCTGTCTGAGTTGCTGATCTTTGATAAATTGCAGTGCAACTTCTGGAAACTGCATTTATTAAGGTTTGACTGTCTGTTTCGTTCAGTTAGCCCATGCTTTCAAAAAAAGTCCCCCTTTCGCTGTTCGTGTTCAAAATGTTTTTACTGTTCTCTATCTTTTATTTCCCCCTTTGAAACATTTTGCTTTTGATTTCTAACGGCATATCATCCACTATCTTGCCTACACCTCATAAATCAGTGGGCTCATGGACATATTCTTAATTTACTGGATATCCCTGTTCTATCTCCATTATTTTAAATACTTTGTCAGATCTCTTTTCAAGCAGAACTTTATTACATTTCAATCTTAAATCCTCAGTTGAATGTACACCTATTCTCTGTAGTCTAGAAAGATTTCTGAGTAAATCTGGGATCAGTCAGTGATGTAACTGGTGTCACTGAATTTAATGCAGATCCTCATTGAGTCCTTTAATCCTGACTCCTGGTGTACAGATGCAGGGGAAGATATTGATTAGTGTGCTACTGACTGCAACCAAGAGGATGATGTTCCTGTAGGTGGCAGAGTGATCAGCATTAATACTCCTGTGTAGAAGCTATTGTTGTAGAAGGTGAAATCTTGTTGCGTTTAAACTTTTATACTTCCGACTTTCAAGTATGAATGTGAGGTTAAGAGTCAGGCAATGGGAGTCATCTTTCCGTCTGATTCTATTTATTTATGGAGGAGTTGTAGCTGGAGTAACATGGTGCTTTGAATATCCTGTTAACGTGCAGTCAGGCATTTCCTAGAATAGTGTGGGTGGGGCCATGAAATGTGTAGCGAGCAACAAACCAATCCTGTCTCGTGAGGCCATCGGCCCATTTTCAGCAGCGAATGAGGGAGGTGAACCAAAGATGATTGTGTTCCTCTGCGTGAGTCATCGCCGGAGTAAAATTTTACTAGTATTGGGGGAAACCACCACAATTGGAATTTCTGCTTGAAATTGTATCGTCAAAGGGAAAGAATTTTCAAGCAAAGCTCTGACTCCCTTACCACCCTCAACAAAAAGGGGACTTTTAAACAAATCTCGGCAATCTTCCTGCTGATGTAACTTGTTGGGGTTTTTTTGACAAAGTTACTGTTAACTCAATTGGTTATGTAGTGCAGTAGATTGATTATTGCCTGGTGTCATTTAATCTTTTTTTTTTTAAATGAACAGGCAGATAATCAATCTACTGAATAGGCTGTGCTGTGGTATTTTAGAGGAGTGCCTTTGATAGTTTTTTTCCTGCACAGCTTGGTGAGAAGGCAGTAATCCTACCAGTTCCTTCAGTGATTGACAAATCATTGTGTTTTGCAAAGTTGTGGCAATGGTGGTGAGGTTGTGCTCCTTTTCCATTGGGTTAGCACAAAAATTGGTGCTGGAGTAAGCCTTTTCTTCTCTATTGAAATCGTTCATTTTCTTCTCTATTGAAATCGTTTTTCTTGGTACCACTTTCCTTCATTCCCCCCCCCCCCCCCCCCCCCCCCCCATATACCTTGTTTCCCTTAATAGCCAAAAGATCATTGATCATGATTTTGAATATTCTTGGTCATTGAGCCTCTACAGTCCACTTGGGTAGAGAATGCTGAATGGCTGCTCCTATTGAAGAATAAATGTTTTTCTTTCTTCATGCCTGATTAGCCCACTGCTCATTTTGTCTGTCAACTGGTTTGATCCTCAGGCAGGGGAAACATTGTATCTGCATCCATCTCTTTAACTGTATTGTATGTTTTCCTGTGATCATCCCTTATTCCAATCTCAGAGTACAAACCTGGTCTCCTCATACCAGATCCATCACACTTAGAATAATCTGGTTATCAGCATCCAAACAAAATAGTCTCGAGTGCGATGTGGAACACATAATTGTCTATTGCTGCTAAAAGAATCAAAGGAATAATTTCTAGTTAGAAACCATTATTTAAGAGATGTGGTAATCAATCCGAGCCCAATAGTTAGTGAGTGGCTACTCTCTATACAACTTAATGCAGGAAGTGAGAGAGGATTCCGATGAAGAATCCTTGAGTTTCTAACTAACATTGCCTGGGTGTCTTCCCTTTTGATATTTAATTTTCCCTCTGATTTTAATCTTTGGCTTTATAGTGATGAGGCAAGTGACCAGTATTTTGCTTTTTCAGCTATTGGACTGTGTCATCGGGACCACTTTGAGTGTGGTGATGGGAAATGTATTCTTTCACGCTGGCTTTGTGATGGACAGTCCGAATGTGAAGATGATTCGGATGAATCGCTGGAGACTTGCAGTAAGTGGAGCTTTTGTTCTTTCAGTGGCAGTTGAGCTGCACAAAATGCCTCATCCCTGCTAAATTTGCCATTCCAGGGCATTAATTGCTTGCGCTCTAGTTTGCTTTTTGTCTTGATTCCCACTCCCACCTCCTGTAAAACTGAGTTAGTGATGGTGTGAGGATAATTAAGTGAGGGAGGAAAGAATTTGGAAAGGATATCTACTTGCTGAGCTTCTGCCATCCAAATGTACATTCTGCAGTCTGCTTATTTGGGAATCCTTTGGGCTTGCCTAAATGGGAAAAACTCTGCTTGAATGTGGGATTCATTTTAAATATGAAAAAAAATGAACATAATCCTATAGAGTTTAAAGTTTGTGTTGCACATTTGAAATTTTCTCAATGTTTCAGAGAATAAGACCTGTGGCTCCCGTGAGTTCAGCTGTGGTGGACGTGTTAACAAGTGCATCCCAGCGTCCTGGCGCTGTGACTCTGAGACTGACTGTGAGAACCGGTCTGACGAGGAGAATTGCCGTAAGTGACCCTGAATTTGTATTTCAGCTCACTCAGTCATTTTTAACCACTCTGATGTCAAAGCCTGTCTTACAATTCCTTGCTGTTCTGTTCCACAGCTGCCCATGTCTGTAAAGACAATGAGTTCCAGTGCCACGATGGAAACTGCGTCTCTCTGCAGTTTACCTGTGACGAAGAGGATGACTGTGCTGATGGCAGCGACGAACTAGAGTGTCCGCCACGGACCTGTGAACCCGCAATGTTCCAGTGTGACAACGGCATGTGCATCCCAAGACTGTGGGCTTGCGATGGTGAACCCGATTGCCCCGATAAATCGGATGAATTCTCACAGAACTGCGGACGTCCAACAACATTTGAACGTCCCAATCCCTGCACTGCCCTAGAATTCCATTGTGCCACCAGTGGCGGGTGCATCCACGTGAAATGGCGCTGCGACGGCACCACAGACTGCAGGGATAAATCTGACGAGGAGAGCTGTGGTGAGTGTTTACAGCGCTCGCTCCTATGGCTATGCGTTGACCCGAGGCTAGAGCAGTCTCGGATGCAGGATTTCCTGTCCCAAGGATGTACTTGTATATCTAATCAAAAGCCAATGTTGCAGCTACGCAGGGGATGCCAGAGGTCTAGTATTTGGTAGTAAGGAAGCAAGCCTCTGATTCATTTCTTGATTGGAGTGGTTTCCCTGAAAAAATAATTGATTGATTGAGAGACACAGGCCCTCCATGCCGGCCATCGATCAACTGTTCACACTAGCTCCGTTACCCCATTTTCACATCCACCTGCTACACACACAGCAATTTACAAAGGCTATTTAACTTCCAAAACCTGCACGTCTTGGGGATGTGGTGGGGGCAGCTGGAGCACCTGAAGGAAATTCATGCCATCGTAGGGAGAATGTGCAAACTCCATGCAGACAGCACCCAAGGTCGGGATCCAACCGGGGTCTCTCGCGTTTTGTCAGCAGCTGTGCCACTGTACCACCTTCATGTTATGAGCATTACCAAACTAATGGAATCAACAGATATAATTTCCAGTGTGTTCATAAAGGCTTTTATTTCCTTTTTAAGCTGTGACAACTTGCCACCCTGATGAATTTCAGTGTGATGACGGGACATGCATTCATGGAAGCCTTCAGTGCAACAAACAGTTTGACTGTCATGACCACAGCGATGAAGTTGGGTGTGTAAATGGTACGTTGATTTCCATAAATTACCATGTTTTTGAATTAAATTTTCCTTAAGTCACTAGATCTGTTTAGTTCACATGAGAGATTTTTTTTCTATCAAATGTTATGACGGTACATTTTTCTTCAGCCAAAGCTGGTTGTACTTTGAGACTTAATGAACAATTTGCTATACTGAATGTTATTGGTCTTGTCCAGATTTTAGCCTGGTTAGGTCCCTTGCTGTAATCCAGGCATCTCTAATTATGCAGTTGGAGCAAAGAAACATCCCATTCACCAATTAATTGGGATACATTGTTAAGATAATTAAAGTGCAGTCCTGCTTCCATACAAAAAAAAACCATCTTTGCCCCTTCACTAGTTTGTTGCATTGGGACAAACAGCGGTTGTTGCAGCCATTTGAGACAATACAATGAATTTAGTCCTTCAACTTTCACTTTTTTTTACCCACAGTGACCAAGTGTGAAGGTCCCCACAAGTTCAAATGTAGGAGTGGGGAGTGTATCCTCCTGGACAAAGTGTGTGACAAGCAGCGTGATTGCCGAGACTGGTCCGATGAGCCCGTGAAGGAGTGTGGTACGTCAGACGTTCAATTTTAGAGTTCTTTTTGTCTCTTACCTTTCTAGAAGTGGGCTGGTGGTGAAGGCAAATGGGAGGATTGAGGGGTCTGTCATGTAACTGAGCAGGACAAGGATGAATGGGTGTTAATGCCTTTGGTTTCATCATTCTGATTTAGGTGATAATGAATGCCTGAAAGAAAATGGAGGCTGTTCACACATCTGTAGAGATCTGAAAATCGGTTATGAATGTCTCTGTCGACCTGGGTTCCGACTGGTTGATAATACCAAATGTGAAGGTTTGTATGCATTGCCATCTTCCCAGCCCCCAACATTCCTCGCATGATTCCTTTATTGCAAAATGTTATTCAAAGGATGCAACTGATGTTGACACCTTGATTTTTTTTTTCTCTATACAGATATTGATGAGTGTGAGAACCCAGATACATGCAGTCAGATTTGCAACAACCTGAATGGTGGATTCAAATGTGAGTGCAACGAAGGATATCAAATGGATCCAGTGACTCAGCAATGCAAAGCAATTGGTAAGTACCGTGAAGACTGTATGATGTTTTATTTGAAATTTTAGCAACTCTAGTCGTCTACCTTCTCAATTGCTCTTGTCTTTGTTTTGAGTGCTTTTAAGTTAAATCGAACATTAATTTCCAAGTGCACAGCAGTTTGCGTGGGGTACTTTACCAGTGAAGACTACAGAATATTGTCATATTGGTGAAGAGGTGGCCTTTGCTGACTGTCTCTCTTCTTCCCCCCCCCCCCCCCCCCCCCCCCCCCCCAAGCTTTATTGGATTTCATATTCCTACTAGAACATGAGGTTAAAAAAGTACAGCACTGGAACGGGCCTTTCGGCCCGCAATGTCTATGGCCTACATAATGCCAAGATAAGCTGTTCTTGTGTGCCTGCACATGATCCACATCCCGGCATTCTCTGCATATCCAAAAGCCTCTTAAACACCACCATTGTTTCTGCCTCCACCACCAGTGCATACCAGGCATGTACATTTTTTTAAAAATGCCACGTACTTAAACTTTGCCCCTTTGCACCTTAAAGCAATGCCCTCTAGTCATAGACATTTCTACCCTCAAAGGATCTGATTCTCTTCTGAATAATAAGATAACTTATCTTCTTGCATTTGAGGCAGCAGAGGTTATGTAAAGTACTCCAGGCGCTGTAGCCAGTTCAATTGTGGCCTTGGTGAGGCCTTCCGCATTCACTTCAGCAGGGTGATGCCATCCGGTTCGACATCCTTAAAAAGGGGCATGCTTTAGGGCTGCAAGCTGTTGTTGGTGGTTTGTTGTTATTTCTGCTGCTGTCTGTTTGTTGTCGTTCACCTGACTGAGGTCAGTTAACAGGGCTCACCACGGAGAGGTCGACAACATGAGCCCCAACTTATTATCATAACTTTAAACTTCTATCAGGTCTCCGCTCAACCACTGATGTCTGGTATATGGAGTTGGTTGGGTCATTCCTTCATCAAAGATCAGCACTTTCAGTGTGTTTACAATGTATAACCTTCAATAAGGTCAAGACTTGTGATGTATTGGATAGGCTAGTGATGTGGTCTTGTTGACCTGTCCTGAGTTTTGTTCATTTTAATCGATGAATTTGTTTGAATTGGCTCCATCTGATGTATCCCACTCTGAATGTAATTCCAGGGACTGTGGCATATTTGTTCTTCACCAGCCGGCATGCTGTCAGAAAACTGACTCTTGATCGGAGTGAGTACACCCAGCTGGTCCCCAGTCTGAAGCACGTTGTGGCACTCGACATGGAGGTGGCCACAAACAAGATCTATTGGGCGGACATGGATCAGAAGAAAATCTTCAGGTGATTGTCAGTAGTTTGGGAAATCGGGGTTTGGTTTATTATTGTCACGTGGGGAAACAGCCCCTTTGGCCCATCGAGTCTGTGCCAACCAGAGATCCCAGCATGCTTGCCCTATCCTACACACACGGAACACTTTACAATTATGCCAAGCCAATTAGCCTACGAACCTGTACGTCTTTCGAGTGTGGGAGGAAACCGGAGATCCCGGAGGAAACCCATGCAGGTCACGGGGAGAACGTACAGACAAGCACCTGTAGTCAGGATCTAACCTGGGTCTCTGGCACTGTAAGGCAGCAACTCTACCACTGTGCCATGCTGAAGTGTACCCAGATGCAGTGAAAAGATTTTGTTTTTCACCAGTGATTGGCACCTTTGGTAGGCATTACATGGCTGGTGATAACAGCATGATGCTAATATGCTGCCAGGCTGCTGACCGGAGAGATTTGCATTTAGAATTCAGTCACATTTCCCGACGACTTTGTTGATATTTATGGTGCAGTGAATCTATCTTTTGTGTAAATATTTGGATTCAAGTTAGATCTCTAACTCTCTAACTTTTCTCTTTTCTTCCAGTTCTCTAATGGACCAAGCTGAGAACTCTTCTCATCATTCTACAGTGATTGAGACTGAGATTGAAGCACCAGATGGTCTGGCTGTTGACTGGATTCACCAGAACATCTATTGGACAGATTACCGTGCCAGTACTGTCTCTGTGGCTAACACCGCTGGAACAAAAAGAAAAGTCCTCTTCAAAGAAGCAGTTTCAAAGCCCAGGGCCATTGTTGTGGATCCTGTCCATGGGTACGTACTGTTTTGGAAGTAAAATTCAGCATGAGTTGTATAAAAACAGTTTATATGAATTTATATAAATTGCCAGTGGGGCCCATATTGAGTAGAACATTAATCGTATAGGCTTTGTTGTTTCTAAGATGTATGGTCTATAATTCATTCCAAGGTGGTGCCCAGACCAGCCTACTCTATGCAGATCACAGAAGTGGTTCTGTAATCACCCCGCTCTTTTAAACTTCTATTCCAACAGCAGCATTTCTTACTTTAACTATGCTACTCTCGGAATATCTTCAACCAGACTTTATCTTGCACTAAACGTTATTCCCTTTATTCCTATATGTGTACACTGTGGGTGGTTAAATTGTTATCACGTGTAGTCTTTCCGCTGACCGGTTAGCACGCAACAAAAAACTTTTCACTGTACCTTGCATATGACAAACTAAACTATAATTTGAGGGGGGGGGGGGGGGTGCAGAATCAAAGTAAACTCGGCATAAAGTGGGGCGATGCTTTAATGGCTAGAAAGCACTGAACTAAAGAAAATGGAAATTTGGAAAACCACATGTGTTGGAAGCTCAGCAATCTGGGATGCAGTGAATGTATTAGCAGTGTGAACATATAACAGTACAGCGTGGGAACAGGGCCTTCGGCCCACAATGTGCTGAACATGATACCAAGTTAAATTAATGTCTTCTGCCCCGGATAGTGACTGAACTAATTGATTCTTTGCCTCCCCCTTAGGTTTCTGTATTGGAGTGATTGGGGCTCCCCTGCCAAGATTGAGAAAGGTGGTTTGAATGGAGTGGATCGTACGTCACTAGTCAGTGAAGGGATTCAATGGCCAAATGGAATCACCCTGGGTAAGTGTTTATATCTTGACTTTAGAGATACAGCGCGGAAACAGGCCTTTCGGTCCACTGAGTCCATGCTGACCAGAGATCACCCCATACACTAACCTACACAGTAGGGACAATTTTACAACTTGCCAAAGCCAAGTTTTGTTTTTGGGGGGGGGGGGGTTTGTGTGGTGTGGGAGGAAACTGAAGCACCCAGAGAAACCCCAGGCCGTCACGGGAGAACGTACAAACTCCGTACAGACAGCACCCATAGTCAAGATCAAACCCGGGTTTCTGGCATTGTAAGGCAGCAACTTTACCACTGCACCACTGTCCCAAATTAGATTTTGATTATTTTTGTCGTATCCAAATGGGTTATCATTTTGAGCTAGTCAGTATTGAGGAAAGCTTCCTTGAATGCAGGTCTTCTGCATAGACTCGTCTTATTTGATACTGGGTTAACGGGCTTCCACTAACCATGGATCTTCCCCAGTGCTCCATTGGCCTTCACTGGAATATATCCAGTTTTTTGTTTTAAAGTTATGATTGGGAATTGCGTGAGAATATGAAAAAGCGTGTTGGGACTGTGTGTGATGGTTCGGTTTTTGTTCCAGATTTGGAGAATCAGAGACTCTATTGGGTAGACTCCAAATTGCACACTTTGTCCAGTATTGGTGTTGCTGGTGACAACAGGAAGACCTTGATCATCTCAGAAGACAAGTTGGCTCATCCCTTTTCTCTGGCTCTATTTGAGGTGAGTGGCTGGGGCACTGCAATGACACATTCAGCTTGCTGTCAAGATTAAAAGGAAAAGTGAGCGAAATCAAGTTGCGGAGGAATCAGCAGGTCAGGCAGCATCTGTGGGGGGGGAATGTTCCCATCGCTCCAATACAAAAATCTGAAGGGTCCTAATCCAAAATTTGGTCTGTCCATTCCTAAAACAGGTGCTACCTGACTGGCTGAGTTCCTCCAGCACTTTGTGTTTTACTCAAACCTTCAGTGTCTGCAAGTCGTTGTGTCTATATTAAACGGAAAAGTATTTTTGGGGGGGAAATCCAGCTCTTGCTGGTTATCTCGAGTGAAATTTTGCTGTAACTTCAGAGGGCCAAACTAAAGCTTCTGGTTCTTTCAAACCAAGGATTTATAAATTGCATTGAAAAATATCCTGTTCTTTTACCTGGAATTTTGAATATCTTTGTATGTTTTCCAGAGCTGATTGCCTTTACTAATGTTTATTTTTGTTTGTAGGATACGGTCTTCTGGACGGACATTGAGCATGAGGCTATTTTCAGTGCCAACCGGCTCACTGGTGGTGACATTCTCACGGTCATTGAGAACCTCGACGGTCCCCAAGACATTGTCCTCTATCACCATCTTCGGCAGCCCAAAGGTTAGTTGCAAATTCAGGAGCGTTTGTGCAAACTAAACAGAACTACGATTCTTTGGAGGTCAAGTTGCTCTCAATTAAAACTTTTGTGGCCAAAAGTCCGCAACCCTCTAGCGCCTTAAATCCAAAGACAAGCGCCTGCTGATTACTATCTGCTGTTTCACTACCCCAATTCCAGTGCTTTTCTTCAACGTTTTTGAAGGCAACCCCATTTTAATCTGTTGCCGTTCCCATGTGAACAAATTATTCAAGCAGTTTGTCTGGATGACTTTATTTACCCTATTTTAATTGTCTGTTGTATTGAATATGCTTTCAACAACTCTTCTTTCTTCCTACCCCCCCCCCCCCCCCGAAGGGAAAGGGAATATCTTGAAAGGCCCTTTGTTTTTTGACCAACTATTTGGTTAACATCCTAATCTTATATGGCTCATTACTGACTAATTGTTCCTGTAGCTTTACTATATTAAACTGTAAAAGTGACCGTCTAATTGCTGTTTTGTATGTAATCACTATCTCGTTCCTACCAGGTATTAACTGGTGTGAGCAGAATGGGCAGGTAAATGGTGGGTGCGAGCACCTCTGCCTTCCAGCACCACAGATCACCTCGCATTCTCCAAAGTACACGTGCGTTTGTCCTGATGGCATGCAACTGGGGTCGGACATGAAGCGCTGTGTTGCAGGTTTGTTTGTTTTTAATCTTTATTGGGTCTATTGTGGTTGGTTGTGTGATGCTGATTATAGTTTAATTGAGGAGCATCAACCCTAACGACTTGCAATTGGAAAGCACCTTTAATTCTGTTTGTGTGGGGCCGGGGAGGGGGACAGTTCCAAAATGTGGGTAAAGGTGCAAAATCAAAATGAGTCTATAATTAGGGTGATCAAATTATCATGGGTGGATTTTACAAGGCCCAGATGAGCTACAAGTGAATGATGTGGAGGTGTGGTATGGAAATCTAGCTATCCCTTGGAAGGAAAGTTTATCAATAGAGTGGTAGTTTGCATTTGTTAGGGGTGTGATTGAAAGTGAAATGTTTACCAATGAATTATCATTCACAATATCTCACCTTCTCCATTTTAAAATGGTGAATGGAGGTTTGATTTTCACAACATACTGACAACTGACATTTTTTTAATTTAGCTGACGTTGTACCCGTCAAGGCGAGCACAGCCAAAACACCGAGTCACCGTGCGATGACCACAACAGCCAGCCCCACTGCAGCCAGGAAAGTCACCACCCTCGGCACCAACACTGCTCGCACCAATCCCACCACACGTCCCACAGTCCAGGAAATGCTCACCGCTATACAGAAAGGTGTGACTCCTGATTACTTTCAAGAATGAATTTTGACTTTATAGTTTGCTTTCGGGCCACTTACTCTTCTTGTTTCCTGCAGCAGTGAAAAGTGAGGTTGCGGCCGAAGCAGCTGTTAGTAAACACGGAGGAACAAATGCATTGTGGATTGTTCTACCACTGGGTAAGTTCAGTTCAGACAAGTTGGGGAGGTTAAATTATAGCTGCAATACTTTTGTGTTGACTCTGACCTTGGAATTATCACAAATGCCAACAATATTGCAAGTGACGTTTGTTTTCGAACTTGATGGCCATGGATGCTGTCGACTTCATATAGGGAGGCTCTATCTAGGATTTAAGTTGAGGGAATAAGATGGTGTGTGTTCTACAAAGTGCTGGAGGAAATTTCTGCTCCAAACTAGCGTAGATTTTAGCAACACTCTGTGACCATATACTGACATCTGGGACGGTTGATTGAACTGCTCTTCTATTCCCCCAGCAATCCTGGTGCTGCTCAGCACTGCTGTGTATTTCATATGGAAAAACTGGAGGCTGAAGAACACCAACAGCATCAACTTTGATAACCCTGTGTACCAGAAGACCACTGAAGATGACGAGGTCCACATCAGCCGAAACCAGGTCGGCTACACCTATCCCACGGTGAGAAACTGCTGCCTGATTCTTCCCCCTTTAGTTTGAAGGTCTATAAAATGCATGAAAAGTTTAAAAAAATATTGGAAGATAAGCCTCCCAAGTGCCAATTGTAAATTGGCTATTATTCAAATTCTAAACAAAACAATTTCCAGGTGGGCCATTAATGACAGTCTGGGTTGTGACTGACCTAGACTGATGTCAAATGAGTTAAGGGTTGGATTTCTTCTGCATTGCTATCTGGTGACATACCTTAGATGGACAGTGCAGAAACGGATCCTTTACTGGTCTGCACAGATGCAGTAGGTCAAATCACCCATACACAAATACTATCCTACATACTAGGGACAATTTACAATTTAAAAAAAAAATTTTTTTTAACCAACGCCAATTAACCTACATCTTCGGAGTGAGGAAACTGGAGCACCCTAGAAAACCCACGTGGCCACAGACAAACCCATAGTCGGGGATCAAACCTGGGTCTCTGGTGCAGTAAGGCAGCAGCTCTACTGCTGTGCCACTGTGGTGCCCCACAGGATTTTAAATGACTGTTTTTGCTATTGCATGAAAATAAACAAACGTCTTTCTTTTGCAGAGAGCAGTGGTAAGCTTGGATGACTTTGGTGCTTGATGCAAAGAACCTACTGCAAAGTGCCTCACTGGAGCCATAGAACCCATGGATTGGAATGTCAGCTGTACTGTGCAGCCCATCCTGCACACACTCCTTTAGTTTCTCTACTGCCCTACCCCAAACTCGGCAGAACCACTCCAAATGTATTTTGGGTTGTTTTTTTTTGCAATCAATGTGCCATTTACTGTGGTTATTTTTAATTATGGTTTTTGTAAAGACCCCGACTTCAGATATTACTTGACTTCCTGAATGAGAAAAACTTTCTTGAGGACTCATGAAGGCGCTTGCTAAAAGTGCCACGTATCTGATGTGATCAGAAATGGACACTGATCATCGTGGGTTAATCTACTGAATGTAAAGAAGGGATTTAAATATGAAGACTTACAGAACTAGATTGTACATAACATTAGAGCAAGATTTTGACTAGAGTTGCATATTTTTGTAAATAACATTGTACAGCCAGGTTTAGTGGGAACGAGCTGGAGTTCTCTTTCCTCAGTCACACATGAAATAACTTGGGGCTGGTCAACAGATGGGCACTGGCCGTTTCCTATATGCTGCTGTTCAAATGATGGCTTTGAGGATTTTGTTTATATTTGGATCAAGTGCAAGTTTATGTACAACTTTGTACATAATCGTATCATTATTGTAAAGAATGCTCACCTTGAGTGTTTGTACAATTCACTCCCAGGGTTGTGTGCAATCCCACATTGACCAGAGAGCATTGGAGGTATCCTTAGGCAATATGTGCCAAGCACTGCTCTAATCCCTGTAATCACAGGACACTGCCAGTGGACCTCCACAACTGGGGCTGACCCTCTGTTTTGAGTTGGTGCCAGCCCCACGTTTGAACCCAGCTCGCTCTTTAATTTGTAAATAACTGTAAATTGTACAAAGATTTTGCAGAAGGAAATGTTTAATAACTTGCAGTGTTGATGTATGTTTAATTATTTATTTATTTCTGTCTTCTGGAGCCGTTTATTGTGAAGCCACTGACTCCATGCAGCTTCCCCAGTGCTATGTGGAGTTGAATCCATGAAGCACTGGGCTGGGTTCAAATCAGTACCTGTCCTAACTTTGTCTTTTCCTGTTTTAAAATGTAAATATTTACAATAGCTGCTTTCTGACAGCGCATTTTTGCTAAATGGGTTTGTCTTTCTACTTGTTAAATTTACACTTGCAGAACATATATTTATTTACAAAATAAAAATGTTTAAAAAATATTAGACTCTAAAGCAGAACCCATTCCACTGGGCCACAGCAGGATGTGTTCACGTTGGCAGGCAGCATGGCCCCCAGTTGGTTAAGAAGCGGGGATGGTGAGGAGATTTGTCAAGTTGTGTAAAGTGATGGTGCATGCATGTACCTATTGGCACAGGATCCTGCACAGAGCTGGTCTTGTAACTGGCTAAATTGTGACCGCCTTCCATGCACACTTCAGTGTTGTGCTTCTACTATGAATGTTATTCACTACCTATTACCCCTGCTACAAAACTTGAAGGAACCCACGGGAGTGGTTGGGTGCTTGCAACAAAGTCTGGTTCTCTCTCTCGCTCTATTGGCAAGGTAGCATGGTGTCCTTGTTAACAAGGCCAAGTGGCTTGCCCTGAATCCTAATGCCCAGGGTGTGCTTAACTTCAAGGTTGTCAAGCAGTTCATTAACCTACAGGATATATTGGTTAATCTTAAAATTATTTTGTCAATGTTCTGTGCAATACCTTGCTACCTCTGCTGCCATATCACTGTAAATTTGAACTTGTGAGACTTTCATTGCAGTTTTTAAACGAGTTAATGGATATATAAATCTGGAGCTGCTATTGGGTCAATCTTACTGCAATCTGTTCAACTTAAATGTTGTCTATCTTGCCATAATGTTTCTTGATGCAACTGAACCTTTGTGTAAAGCAAACTCATGAATGTCAGGCTAGGTGATCTTGTCTAAATCACAGCGTACCTTTCTTGCATTGTTTTTCCAGCAATCGGATAAATAAAATGATTTCAAAGTCTATTGATTTTGCTGCTGTACTTTGAATTTGTGTTACATTTTCATCTATTTGACTGTTAATTAAATCTTCAACTAGGTTTAGACAGCGTGGAAATGGGGCCCATCAGCCCACGTAGTCCCACACTAAAATTATCCTACACTAGAGACCATTAACAGAAGCCAACCTATCTTGCCCAATAACATTTTGGCTTCCATGTCCACTTGTTTCATACCATTCCCACGCAAAGTTATTTACACTTTGTACACTGGATGAAACCAAGTAGTTTGGTAATCAGTGCAAATGCAGTGAAGTAGGGGTGCAATGAAAATCTTACTTACAGCAGCATCATAGGCACATAGACTCAGATACCACAAAAACAATTACTTAAATGTTACAAGAACAGTGAAAAAGACGGCAAGAACCATTAAACGTCACACAGCACGGAAATTCCCCCTTGCCCAACTTGTTCATGCCAACCAATATGCCCCATCTACACTAGTCTTACCTGCATACATTTGCCCATACCACTCTAAACCTTTCCTAACCATGTACCGAACCAAATATCTTTATAAATGTTGTAGTACCTACCTCGGTTACCTCTTTTGATAGCTTGTTCCATATGCCCACCACCCTCGGAGTGAAAACATTATGCCGTGGGTTCCTATTAAATCGCCCCCTCTCACCTTGATCTTTTGTCCAGTGCTTACGATATGATAAACTTTATTCATCCCCAGAGGGAAATTGGTCTGCCAACAGTCGCAACAAACGAGGTGCACAAAAACTTGAAATTAGAAGTGAAAAATAACAGATAAGGACAAGCGACTGTTGGCTGGGTGCCGTGTGCACAATGCCTAAACTGGAACGGACAAACCTGGGCAGAGGATTCCAAAACTACAGTGCTCCCTTGGGTCCCCTTTTGTCTCCCACTGTCCCTCACAGCAGTCTCCCCAGGCCGGGTCCTCCTTTGTTCTTCATGTCAGACACCCGACAGTGGGTTCCCCTTGTCTTTCCCCCACCTCACGCTCCACTACCATCGAGGTTGCCAATGCTGATGCTCTGTTGCTGCCGAGGCTCCCATCGCCGCCAAGGCTCCTGTTGCCAACGAGGCTCCTTCGGTTCAGACAGGCCTCCCCACTCTAAGTAAAATACTTTATCGATTACCCCTCATGATTTTGTAGCCTCCAAGATGAATGTAAAACAAGTATACAACTAGAAAGCAAGTCCGTGGTAGTGCAAGAGTTGGTCTGTAGTGTTCCATTGCTGAGGTAGGATTAGGGTTGCGGAGGTCGATTGAAGAACCTGCTGGCTCTAGGGAAGAAGCTGATCTGGAACCTGGTGGTGCGAGGACTTAAAGCTTATTGCTACCTCTTGCCTGTCGGTAGCAATGAGAAGAGTGCATAGGCCGGACAGTGTGGTTCATTGGTGATAGATACTGTCTTCCTAAGGCAGCGACTCAAATATGCTTGTGATGGTTGGGAGAGCTGTGCATGTGATGGTGCATCACTCTGCAGCCTTTTGCTGTGTGTTTGGCATTGCCAGGCCATGATCTAACTAGTTGGGATACTTTCCACAGTACATGTGTAAAAGTTTAAGAGTATTTGGTGAAGTGCTGAATCTCTCTAAACTTTTAACTTGTGCACCTTTGTGATTACATCTTAGTTCTGTGCCCAGGGCAGGCCATCTGCGATATTAATGCCTGCAGTTTGAAAGTGTCCACTGCCAGCCCACTGGTGAAAACTGGCATGAGATTGTTCTCCTGGCCACTACACACACACACACAGTTTAAGTAATCAAGTCAAGCACAGCACATATACTGTACATAGTCGCGTCACTCCAGTTACAACAGGGTTCCATTCTGAAACTAGACTAGAGAGACTAGAGGCCCTTTGGCCCATCAAGTCCGCACTGGTTCAATGTTATCCCATTTTCCCATCCACTCCCTACATAATAGGAGTAGGTAGGTCGCAATTACCCCGTACACTAGCACTATCCGACACACTCGGGACAATTCACAGAAGCCAATTAGCCTACAAACCTCTACATCTTTGCTTCTTCTTACATGTGGCGTGCACAGCCTAAAATTGTTGGACAACTTGTTCTATTTGATCTTCTGTTTGTGCACGTTGAGTTGATTGCATTAGTCGAAACAGGGCGGACCACGTGAACGTTGAAATCTTCCACCCCTACATCTTTGCAATGTGGGAGGAATCGGGAGCAGCTGGAGAAAACCCACACGGTCACAGGGAGAGCGTACAAACTCCGTACAGACAGCACCGTTAGCCAGGATCGAACCTGCTTCTCTGGCGCTGTAAGACATCAACTCTACCTCTGTGCCACCGTGCCACCCCCTTCCTGAAGTTCTGAAAATTAACAAGGACCTGCTGAGTGGGCAGGCGAGGGAAGTTTTAACGGAATAGATCGGGTAGACGCCCAGAGTAGGGGAATCGAAAACCAGAGGACACAGTTTCAAGGTGAAGGGGGAAAGATTTCATCGTAGACTAAGGGGTGACTTTTTCATGAAAAGAGTGGTAGGTGTATGGAATGAGCTGCCAGAGGAGGTAGTTGAGGCGGGTATTATCGCAACATATAAGAAACATGGACAGGGCAGGTTTAGAGGGATATGGCAGGTGAGACTGGTGTAGATGGGAGATATTGGCCTGTGTGGGCAAGTTGGGCCAAGGGGCTTGTTTCCAAGCTGTGTGACTCTATGACTGCTGGCCAGTCTCACTGGCTCTTTTCACCACTCCTAGCCCTGAATACTGGGAGTCCAGGGGATGGGGAGAGAAGGCACGTGAATGTGCCTTGCTCCCACCAGGTACATGGATAGGATAGGTTTGGAGGGTTAAAGGGCCAAACGCAGGCAGGTAGGTCTAGTGTAGAAGGGGCATCTCGGTTAGCATAGGCAAGTTGGGCCGAAGAGCCTGTTCCTGTGCTACATGACTGACTAAGATGCCTTCAGGAGCTGGCAAATCCACCCCGCTGGTCTCCCAAGCACTCACTCTGGGGCATCTATAAGTCAGGAGGCTGTAATCTAGGAAAGACATTCACGTGATGTAGATGAATGGTCTATATAACCCTGCCAAACATCAAGGTTTTGCAAGTGATCCAGCGTAAACCAAAACCAGAAATTATCCTGGAGGATTTCAGCTGGTATATTTAATAGGTTTTTGATAACAGCTCTTGCAATTAACTTCAATGGAACAAAGTGATCTTTGTAATATGAGCTTTTGTTCTCAAGGTTATTTCCTGGCTGACTAGTTTCCACCAGGCAAATGTGATTAGCTGGGGACAATAAATAGCATGCAAAATTATATCGTGCGAGCAGCTCTACCAATTGCGGCTCTGTCTGTGCAGAGTTTGCACGCTCTCCCTGTGACCGTGTAGGTTTTCTCCGGGTGCTCCGGTTTCCTTCCACACTCCAACGATGTATAGGTTTGTAGCTTAATTGGCTTCTGTAAATTGTCCCTAGTGTGTAGGATAGTCCTAGTGTATAGGGTGATTGCGGACTCGGTGGGCCGAAGGGCCTGTTTCCAAGTTGTATCTCTGAAGTAATAAAAGCAATAAAGTACAGTTCCCCTGAAAGTGACCATGTAGACAGGGTGGTGACAAAGGCATGCGGCAGGCTTGCATTAATTAGTTGTGGCATAGAGCGATCACAAGAGGTGAAGCATCATGTTGCAATTGTACCAAATATTGGTCAGGCAAAACTTAATCAGTACTGACATGCAGCCTGACCAACATTTGGCACAACTGTAACATGATGCTTTTGGAAGAATGGGATTAATCTTGAGAGGGGACAGAAAGGATTTCACAAGGTTGTTGTTGAGACTGGAGGCCATAAGTTTACAGTGAGAGAGGAATGATTCACAGGGGACCTGAAGGGCAAATTTTTCACCTAGAGGGTGGTGGGCATATGGAATGAGCTGCCAGAGGTAATGTTAGAGGCAGGTAGAATTATAATATTTAAAATACATTTGTACATTTATAGGAAAGATATGGAGCCAAACGCTGGGCAAATGGGATTAGCTTAGATAGGCAAATAAGGCGCAAAGTGCTGTAGTAACTCCGGCGGTTCAGGCAGCATCCCTGAAGAATATGGATGGATGACGTTTAAGGTCGGGACCTTTTTTCAGACTCTGTAAACCGGACTCTGTAAACTATTTGTAAACCAGCATCAGCAGTTCCTTGTTTCTCGATCAGATAGGCATCTTGGTTGGCTTAGATGAGTTGAGCTGAAGGGCCTGTTTCCATGCTGTATTAAATCAGCAATTATAATTGAGAAACAATACAAACAGACTGTTTGAAGATGCAAGCAATTACAGATGCTGGCAGATGTTTGTACAATACATAAAGTACTGGAGTAGCTCAGTGGGTCAGGCAGCATCTGTGGAAAAATCGACAGCTGATGTTTCATGTCGGGGTCATTTTTCTACCTGATTAAAGTGGGGGAGGGGGAGAAAGCTGGTAAAGAGGTGGGGGTGGGACACAACTTGGAGAGTGCTAGGTATATACAGGTGTGGAGGTTAGATTTACAGATGGGTGGACAAAGGCTCGAAATGGAAAGCAGACAAAAGGGTGTCAGACAAAGAGTGAAATAGGAATGAGATGTGAAGCCAGAGGGAGGCGTATAAGGCGGGACGGTGGTGCAGCGGTAGAGTTGCTGCCTTACACTGCCAGAGACCCGGGTTCGATCCTGACTGCGGGTGCAGTCTATACGGAGTTTGTACGTTCTCCCCATGGGATTTCTCCGGGATATCCAGTTTCCTCCCACACCCCAAAGACATTCAGGTTTGTAGGCTAATTGGCTTGGTAACATTTTAAATTGTCCCTAGTGTGTGCATGAGTGTTAGTGTGCAGGGATCGTTGGTCGGCATGGACTTGGTGGGCCGAAGGGCCTGTTTCCACGCTGTACACAACTTAATTCTGCACCTTGGTGATTGCCAGTCACCCCCTCCCGGACACTCCTTCCCCCAGAAAAATTGCATTACTACTACTGTATGTACATATATATATTTTACTGTTCCATTATTCTGTGTTCGCTCTGAATCTGTATTTGAATCTGAATCTGTATCTCTAAACTAAACTATCCAGGTGTAAGGGGGTGGTGGGTTGTGGGAGTGGGGAAGGAAGCAGGGTGGCAAAAAGAAGGGTCAGACTTGAAACGTCATCTGTCCATTCCCTCCGCAGCTGCTGCCTGACCCGCTGAGTTACTCCAGCACTTTGGTTGTTTTCCCCCTCAAGATTCCAGCATCGGCAGTCTCTAGTGTCCATTATAATTACGGATTTGAATGTAGCTACACTTTACAAGTGTTGTGCAACCAGAACTCAAACATTACTGCAATGCAGCCTGACCAACAATTGGCACAACTGTAACATGATGCTGTAGGAAGGATGGGGTTAACCAATCCTAGCATGTGTGTAGGTTGGTGTTAATGTGCAGGGATCGCTGGTCGGTGCCAAAGGACCTGTTTCCACGCTGTATCTCTAAACTAAACTAAACTAAACTAAACTAAACTAAACTAAACTAAACTAAACTAAACTAAACTAAACACCAAGGAAACTAGTACCCAGGGGCAATGTTCTCCTATTTCTCCAGTGCGTTCCCATGCCTCCTCCAATGTACATTATTGGCCAATTGAGGTTACACCAGTTTACCCTCAGTCTTTCTGCCTTGGGAAATCACGGGACAAAAGTTACAAACTAGGATTTTCAGTGAATCACAGGGAGATTGCTGAGCAATATATTAAAATAGATAAATTGCCACCCCCATTTAATGTGTAGGTGACTGATAATCTTGTAGGAAATAGAAAATAAAATGTTGAGTATGTTACTTGGCAGCTGTTACAATAAATAACAAATTATAAATTGGAAAGGGTGCAGCAGAGATTCACCAGGAGGTTATCCGGGCTTGTGGGCTTGAGGAAGAGGAGGTAGTTGGAAAAGCTGGGACTTTTTCCTTGGAATGTAGGGGGCCGAGGGGTGACCTTATAGAGGTGTACAAGATCATGAGGGACCTGGATAAAGTGGACGCTCACAGTATTTTGCCCAGGGTAGAGGATTGTAAAATTAGAGGGCACAGGCTTCAGGTGAGAGGGGAGAGATTTAACATAGAGCACAGGGATGGCCCTTCGGCCCACATTGTTTGCACCAATTATGATGCCATTAAGCTTATATTACCTGCTTGTACATGATCCATATCAAAATAGCTCAGATATAAACCATGCATAGACACAACCAGTTCAAACTCAAGTACAATAGGTAGAGCAAAGGGGATCATACAGAGTGCAGAATACTGTATAGTTCTCAGCATTGTAGCGCATCAGGGAGTGAATGATTTGTTACTGAGGACCCATGTGCTCTGTGGGGTAGAGGTGAATCTTTCAGTAGTGAAGGAAGGAACTGCAGATGCTGGTTTAAATCGAAGATAGACACAAAATGCTGGAGTAACTCAGCGGGACAGGCAGCATCTCTGGAGAGAAGGAATGGGCGACATTTCGGGTCGAGACCCTTCTTCAGATCAGTCTGAATTGGACAGTACCATGGTTTACGTGTTCAAGAAGGAACTGCAGATGCTGGAAAATCGAAGGTAGACAAAATTGCTGGAGAAACTCAGCGGGTGCGGCAGCATCTATGGAGCGAAGGAAATAGGCAACCATGGTTTATGCAAGGACTGTTCAGAATGCCTGATAACAGAGGGGAAGAAGCTGTTCCTGAGTCTGGTGGTGCGCACCTGTATTTTCTGCCAGGTGGGGGCAGGGAGAAGGAGAGAAAGACTGTGCTGGAGAGTTTAGTTGAGTTTAGCGATACAGTGCGGAAACAGGCCCTTCTGCCCACCGAGTCCACATCTCCATTGCACCATTCATTCACTGTCGCTAGTCTCTTGTGTCAGAGATTCTGGCGTTTGTGCCATTGTTTTGAACGCTGGTTGGCACAGATCCATCGATAACCTTTGAAGGATCTCTCAAGCACTTGTCAACAGAATGTTAAAATTCCACAGCCTTTAGCATGCTGGTGTGGGATATTTCAGAAGACCCAGGAATGTAAACAGCAAGCTACTGGCAGGTTTCAAACAGCAATGCGTACTGATAGATTTGTGTCGAGATTTGCTTGTGTTTCAGTTGGGGGGGGGGGGGGGGTTTCCTCGAACATTAGGGCTCAGTCTTTGGTTGGTGAATTGGGTTTGAGCCACATCTTCCCCACTGCCATCCAATGTGGTTCTTCTTCTTCTTGTGTATGACGTGCACAGCCTAAAGTTGTAGGACAACTTGTTCTTATTTGACCTTATTTGATTGTGCACGCCGGGTTGATTGCATTCGTCGAAACAGTGAAGGTTGCAATCTTCCACCCCATCCAATGTGGTTAACCTGCCCTCTAACTCCTCACACCTGGAAGGGCGTCACGGAGGCGCAGTGGTAGAGTTGCTGCCATATAGCTCCAGAGACCTGGGTTCGATCCTGACTTCGGGTGCTTATCTGTACGGAGTTTGTATGTTCTCCCCGTGACCTGCGTGGGTTTTCTCCGGTAGGGTGGTGCAGGGTTGTAGGTTAATTGGCTTGGTATAATTGTAAATTGTCCCCAGTGTGTAGGGGGTCAGTGCGGACTCGATGGGCCGAAGGGCCTGTTTCCATGCTATATCTCTAAACTAAACTGAACTAAACTAAGCTAAACTAAACTAAATTAAATTAAACACCTGCCTCAAATTCTACATGTTTTGTAGACCTTTAACCAGCAGAAACCCATCAGTCACACTCCTACTCATTTTAGTTTTGAGATACAGCGCGGAAACAGGCCATTGGGCCCACCGAGACCATGCCAACCAGCGATCCCCGCACACATACACTATCCCACACACACTAGGGGACAATTTACCATTATACCAAGCCAATATGCCTACAAACCTGCATGTCTTTAGAGTGTGGGAGGAAACCGGAGACCCCATGGGAAAACCCACGCAGGTCACGGGGAGAACATGCAAACTCCGTGCAGACAGCACCCGTAGTCAGGACTGAACCCGGGTCCCTGGCGCTGTGAGGCAGCAACTCTACCACTGTGCCGGTGGTGGAGGCAGATGTGATATTGGTGTTTATGAGGCTTAGAGAAAGGTACGTGGATGTACAGGGAAATGGAGGGATATGGATCACGTGGAAACAGGTGTAATCTTGGTATCATGTTAGGCACAGACATTGTGGGCCGAAGGGCCTGTTCCTGAGCTATACTGTTCTATGTTCTAAAGCTTTTGCAACTGACGAGCGGGCATGAACCGTTTCCATGGTTACATGGGTTAAGGCCTATTCATTAGTAGTATAATCAACATACTGGCATCTAAACCATTAATCTTCCAAAGGTATTCTTAGCTGTAACAGAGACTTAATCGACTATAATTATTTGGCTATTTACTGTGCATCTAATACCCAACTATTAAATAACTGGCTTGTGTTACTGAAACTATCCTTTCTGTGATATAACTCAGGAGGGAGTTTAGCTTCATAAAGGTGTCATTGGTTTGGACAATTGTTGAGGAAAGACTTGGATAAAGTGGCCAAATGTTTTACAATCCCTCCCTTTGATCCCCTTAAAAACAGACACGTTGGAAGTAGGAGAGGGAGTGGGCAAAGTAAGGAGACAAAGTGCCATAGGAAGGAACTGCAGATGCTGGTTTACACCGAAGATGGACTCAAAATGGTGGAGTAACTCAACGGGACAGGCAGCATCTCTGGAGACCATGGATTGGTTGGGACCCTTCTTCAACTGTCGCTGGGAGAAAGGTTCATGGGAGTAGGCCATTCAGCCCCTCAAGCCTATCCCACCCCAAGGTGGCAAGATCTGACCCTTTGCCACATCTACTAATCTTCATATGAGTGCAGAGAAAAGTTGTGCAACTTTTCACCACTCAAGGCCTGCTTTCTCTGTCAGAGCTGACTTCTGCAAAACTAGTAATAAAGGCAGCAAATGTGGAAACACTCAGGAAGCCAGGCTTCATTCTGTGTTGTGGGGCAGGTCTGACCCAACACTAACATCTGTAAGTTTGCGGATGACACAAAGCTGGGTGGCAGTGTGTGCTGTGAGGAGGATGCTATGAGGATGCAGGGTGACTTGGATAGGTTGGGTGAGTGGGAAGAAGCATGGCAGATGCAGTATAATGTGGATAAATGTGAGGTCATTCACTTTGGTGGCAAGAACAGGGGGGCAGATTATTATCTGATGGATGTCATATTAGGAGAAGGGGAGGTGCAACAAGACATTTCTCCATCTATGACTCCATCTACACTTCACGCTGCCTCAGAAAAGTAGGCAACATCATCAAAGACTTGTCCCATCCCGGTCATTCCTTCTCCTCACCCCCATCATGTACAGAAGTTTGAAAGAGCACACCACCAGAGTCAGGAACAGCTCGGTTTATCAGGCTTCTGAACGGTCCTTCCATAAACTAGGATACTGTCCGCTTCACCTCTACCTCAATGCAGACATTAGACGTTGTCTCTGGAGCTGATATACTACAATACGGAGAACTATATTCTGCATACTGTATCTTGCCCTTTGCTCTATCCATTATACTTGAGTTTGAACTGATTGTATCTATGTATGGCATATCTGAACTGCTTGGTTAGTTTGCAAAACAAAGCTTTTCACAGTACCTCGGTACAGGTGACGATCATAAACCTAAACATTCACACTTCCAGAACACAGCGCTCTTAATAAATGGTGGCTGATCTCACTGTGCAAGCTTCACTGATCCACAGTCATAGCGGATGTCACCAGTGGACTGGGACTCATCGGGAGATCAGAAATTCCTTCCGTGTAGCAGTTGAGTGAGATGGGAACAGGCGCACTGTGTTATTCTCAGTGTAACAGGAAAAGCCAGATTATATTGTCTCCCCTGTGTTTATTTCGGTTTAGCCTTAGAGAGATATATCGCATGGAAAGGCCCTTCGGCCCACCGAGTCCACGTTGAACAGCGATCACCTGTTCACACTAGATCTATGCTATCCCACTTTCTCATCCACTCCCTCCACACTAGGGGGCAATTTACAGAGGGCCAATTAACTTACAAACCCGCACGTCTTTGGGACGTGTGGGAGGAAACCGGAGCACCCACGCGGTCACGGGGAGAACGTGCAAACTCCATACAGACAGCACCCGTGGTCAGGATCGAACCCGGGTCTCTGGCGCTGTGTGAGGCAGCGGCTCTACCAGCTGTGCCAGCCACAATGGGTGCGGGTGGGGATAAAAGGTAAATGGGGGTCTCGGGGAATTGAGATGAGTGCAGAGAGGAGGGAGAAGGAGCAGGGTGTTGGGGGGGTTGCTGCGGAAACGGGGCGAAGACAGAGGTGCTGCCTGCAAAGCTGACTAACTTTGGAGATCATGGCTTTTTACTGAGCCCGGTAGGTGTGCCAGGTCCAGTGGGTATCAGGGAGATCTAACCCCAACCACCTTCCTCTCGCCCCGAGGGGATAATGGAGATCACATCACCCCAGCAGCGTGGGGCGGCCCCTCACAAGTATAGGACCACACTTGGAGCACTGTGAGCAGTGCCAGTCGCCTAGCTCTGGGAAGGATGTCAGGAGACTCTAGCATTGACCTTGCCAGAGTCTCTGGGAACTGTCTCGCTGTGATCCTCCACAGCCAAACGCCTGTTGCCTGGCAACTCCCAAGCTCCGGGCTTGCTTTACTTCACGGCTCAACGGAGAAGAATTCATTTTCTGGCTCGGTTCTTCAAAGGGCAGTGGGACAGGGCTGGGGTCCGGGGGGGGGAGGAGGAGGTGGGCTTAGCGGAGGGAGGGTCCACCAAGGCTGTGAGAGAGGGAAGGAAGATACAAAGTGCCGGAGTAACCACGTTTAGTTTCAAAGCTCTGAACTACAACAGACTATAATTAGTATTGCACTCATTCTTTATAAGAACCTTAAGGGAATGGAATAAATTAGACAACAATATAATCACTAGACAGTTTTAAGGGGGCACTAACAGCACGTTAGTGTGTACAACACATCCAAGTTGTCGATATGCAGAGTAAGGCCCTGCCGACTACAAATGCAGAAGATTCAGAAGATATAAGTGTTTATTTATTGAGTATGTGTGCATGTGTATATATAATAATAATAATAATAATAATAATAATAATAATAATAATAATAATAATAATAATAATAAATACTTTATTGATCCCCTCAGGGAAATTCAGATGTCCAGAATTTATATACACACTGAACTTTTTTTTCTCCCGTTATGTACCATGTTCACATATTGTGTTGTGCTGCAGCAAGTAAGAATTTCATTGTTCTATCTGGGACACATGTGAATAAAACACTCTTGACTCTTGTTCCTTGTATGTGAATATACTTGGCCAAATAACTTTAAGAAGGAACTGCAGATGCTGGACAATCGAAGGTAGACAAAAATGCTCATTTTTCTTCGAAGGAAATTTCCTTCGCTCCATAGATGCTGCCTCACCCGCTGAGTTTCGCCAGCATTCATTCTTTCATTCATTGTTTAGTTTAGAGATACAGTGCGGAAACAAGCCCTTTGGCCCACTGAGTTCACGCCGACCCAGCACACTAACCTTACACACTAGGGACAATTTTACACTTAGGCCAAGCCAAATAACCTTCAAACCTGTACGTCTTTGGAGTGTGGGAGGAAACCGAAGATCTCGGAGAAAACCCACGCAGGTCACAGGGAGAACGTACAAACTCCGTGTTTGAACCCGGGTCTCTGGCACTGTAAATAAGGCAGTAACTCTACCGCTGCGCCACCGTGGCGTAACCCAGCAACCCCCATCGCAATGCCTTCAATTTAAAATTATAATCCCTGTTGACAAATCCAAATCCCACCCCCATCCCCATCTCCTGCAACCGTCTGAGATCTCATCACCGACTGAATAACTATCGGTTATTCAGTTGGAGGAGAGGGGAAGGGGGGAGGAGAGGAGAGGAGAGGAGAAGAGAGGAGAAGAGAGGAGAAGAGAGGAGGGGAGAGGAGAGAGGAGAGAGGAGAGAGGAGAGAGGAGAGAGGAGAGAAGAGGGGAGAGGAGAGAGGAGAGAGGAGAGGAGAGGAGAGGAGAGGAGAGGAGGTGGGGGAGGGAAGTAGATGAGGGGAGCGGAGAGAGGAGAGGAGGGGAGGGGAGTAGAGAGGAGGGGAGGAGAGCGAGCTCCAGAACTATCAGTGAGGTTCCAGATCCTTTCTGGATTCGTGTATAGGAAAGAACTGCAGATGCTGGTTTAAATCGAAGGTAGACACGAAATGCTGGAGTAACTCAGCGGGACAGGCAGCATCTCTGGAGAGAAGGAATGGGTCTGAACCTGAAATGTTCCATCCTTCTCTCCAGAGATGCTGCGTGTCCCGCTGAGTTACTCCAGCATTTTGTGTCTACCTTCCTTTCTGGATTATCCGTTTTGTCGAACCAACCAAGGACACGGGCTCCGAGCGGAATCCAACGGTATCGGAATAGTCCACCTCGGCCTCGGAAGTCGTCTGTGGGAACGGATTTGCTGGCTGGGCGTCGGGGGCAAACCCGCAGATCGGCCGCGGAAGTCCCAATGAGGTCAAGATCGGCTGCCTCTCCCAGCCTCGGTGCTACATTCTCGGGGAGATTTTTGTAGGGGATTTCAAGTACGCTCTCTTAATTTTGTCCGGATTAAAGGAGGTGCCGGGTCATCGATAGACAATAGGGTGATTTCACGAAAGGTCACTGGAGCGTAAATCCCCACTCACGTGACCGAAAATTTTAACTGGGGGACAAGCGTCACTTCCGGTACATGTTAGTGAATGGGAAAACACGCACTTTCACACCCGTTAAAAACATCGAAAACGGCCAGTTTTTGAGCTGCAATTTACTGAGCCAGTCGGGGTGACCGTGAGGAACAGCTACCTAAATTTACAGTCCAAAAAAAAGATAGAAACTAAGGTAAATACAAGAGGGAGCTGAAGGTGTAAAAAAGGCGGAAGTTGATTGCGGACTTTTTTCTTGGAGATTTAAAGATCCAAAATATCGGGAATTATCGCGTTTGCTCGCTGCATTTCATCAAAAGTGGCATTATTGACTTTGTTATCTTTATTCATTTGTTATATGAAAAGTATTAAAAGTTAGAAACCCGTCAGTAAAATTGCAAAATCGCCCATGGATCTCGGGTGGGTTTTAACATGCAAAATGAAAACGCTTCTGAAGCTACATTTACCATTTAAATAATCGTAAACTCAATGCGTTTGGAAATCAATTTTACTGAGATGCAAGTTTACGATTATTTAAATGGTAAATGGAGCTTCAGAAGCGTTTTCATTTTGCATGTTACAACCCACCCGAGAACCATGGGCGATTTTGCAATTTTACTGACGGGTTTCTAACTTTTAATACTTTTCATATAACAAATGAATAAAGATAAAAAGTCAATAATGCCACTTTTGATGAAATGCAGCGAGCAAACGCGATAATTCCCGATATTTTGGATCTTTAAATCTCCAAGAAAAAAGTCCGCTAGCACTTCCGCCTTTTTTACACCTTCAGCTCGCTCTTGTATTTACCTTAGTTTCTATCTTTTTTTTGGACTGTAAATTTAGGTAGCTGTTCCTCACGGTCACCCCGACTGGCTCAGTAAATTGCAGCTCAAAAACTGGCCGTTTTCGATGTTTTTAACGGGTGTGAAAGTGCGTGTTTTCCCATTCACTAACATGTACCGGAAGTGACGCTTGTCCCCCAGTTAAAATTTTCGGTCACGTGAGTGGGGATTTACGCTCCAGTGACCTTTCGTGAAATCACCCTATAGACAATAGGTGCAGGAGTAGGCCATTTGGCCCTTCGAGCCAGCACCGCCATTCAATGTGATCATGGCTGATCATCCCCAATCAGTACCCCGTTCCTGCCTTCTCCCTATATCCCCTGACTCCGCTATTTTTAAGAGCCCTATCTAGCTCTCTCTTGAAAGCATCCAGAGAACCCGCCTCCACCAGATAATTCCACAGACTCACCACTCTCTGTGAGAAAAAGTGTTTCCTCGTCTCCGTTCTAAATGGCTTACTCCTTATTCTTAAACTGTGGTTCTGGACTCCCCCAACATCGGGAACATGTTTCCTGTCTCTAGAGTGTCCAAACCCGTAACAATCTTATATGTTTTATATGTTCAATGAGATATTGACCAACCTTCAATATGTTTCAGTTGCCGAAAAATCGGTGGTGGATCTATATAACAACTTTTAAAAGACAATTGGATACATTGATAGGAAAAGTTTAGAGGACTATGGGCCAAACGCAGACAGATGGGATTAGTGTCGTGGTCTGCATGGGCAAGTTGGGTCAAAGGGCTTGTTTCTGTGGTGTATGACTGTGTGACTGTCAGTTAAATTCCCAGTGTTTGGAATTTCTTCTCAAAATCCCCCTGAGTTGTAGTGGGAACAGCTGCTCTCAGAGCTCCAGCTGTCTGTGTGGAGTTTCCCCAATGAGAGATTAACCACTGTAAATGGGATTCGGTGAAGGATTGATGTAAATGGATGCTTGGAGGTTGGCATGGACACAGTGGGCCGAAGGGCCTGCTTCTTTATCCGATCAATCTATAACCTACGAGAGCCATACATCAGGGAAACTGGCACTTCAGCCCTTCTTGCCCACGCCGACCAACATGCCCCATCTACACTAGTCCCACCTGCTGCCGGTTGGCCAATATCTCTCTCAACCTTGTGTAGTAATGCCCCTGTCCCACTTAGGAAACCTGAATGGAAACCTCTGGAGACTTTGCGCCCCAACCAAGGTTTCCGTGCGGTTCCCGGAGGTTGCAGGTGGTTGCCGGAGGTTGCAGGTAGTGGAAGCAGGTACGGAGACTGACAAAAACCTCCGGGGACCGCACGGAAACCTTGGGTGGGGCACAAAGTCTCCAGAGGTTTCCGTTCAGGTTTCCTAAGTGGGACAGGGGTAAGGATCTACATATGCTGCTTTACACTGAAGGTAGACACAGAAAGCTACTGTAGTGGATCAGGCAGCATCTCTGGAAAAAAGAATCAGCGACGTTTCGGTTCGAGACCCTTCTTTACACTCATCTTCAGTCTGAAGAAGGGTCTCGACCCGAAACATCACCTGTTCCTTTTCTCCAGAGATGCTGCCTGACCTTCTGAGTTCTTCCAGCATTTTGTGTCTTTCTTCCCTCTAAACATTTCCAGTCCATGTACCTGTCCAAGAGAGGTCAGGGCCCAGATAGTGGTGATTTAGACGGGCTGAATGGCCTGCTCTGTGCTGTAAATTCCTTGGTTGAACCTGTGCCATTGAGTGTTGGACATGGCAGCCACTTGCTGATCCCAGCTCTCGGTCCAAGCAACTTCACACCGTGTAGCTCTGCTCCCTCTGCTGGTCACTCACAGAACAGCCAACCATACTGGAGAAACAAGAAATCGCACATGCCAACTTCTCCCAACCTGTCGGGCAATTATAACTGAGGACCTCACCCCTCAGCCCACCCTCCCCTCCCTTACAACTCTCACACACTTCAATGGCAATTGCCCATATGCTGAATGGCAGCTATATTGAAATAAAGCACGAACAAGGACTGATTCATTTTTGCTGTATTGCAATATGTGGATTACAAAACTCTGATAGATATTTCTGTAAAAAGGATAATACAAAGACACCGAGGAGTAGATCTGGCCTTGATGTTCGGCAGGAAACATTGATAGCACAACTGCTCACTAGTAGGAGATAGAACACAGCATCAGCAGAGGAGTGTGTGCCTGTAAATATTAGCAGAGTAACATACACACGGATACAGCCACTGCGCTGGTTTATATATCAGGGATCGTGCCGGGCACTGTGTATAATCTGGGGCTACTCAGTGCACAGATCCCAGTCCTGACCCTGCTCACGCCCGCTTACAGCAAAACAAAAGGGTGCTTTTAAATTAAGCCTCTTGCACTCTATTAACCAAGGGATGAATGGGGCTCGCAAACTGGCTCTACAGTTCTAACCCTCAAAACGCAAGATAATTTTGATTCCAACCTCGTGGCATGGTGGCGCAGCGATAGAGTTGCTGCCTTACAGCGCCAGAGACCCGGGTTTGATCCTGACTACGGGTGCTGTCTGCATGGAGTCTGTCCGTTCTTCTCGTGACCGTGTGGGTTTTCCCCGGGTGCTCCGTTCCCTCCCATACTCCAAAGACGTACAGGTTAATTGGCTTGGTGAAATTGTGAATTGTCATTAGTGTGAGTAGGATCGTGCTATTGTACGGGGATCGCTGGTCGGCACGGACTCAGTGGGCCGAAGGGCCTGTTTCCGTGCTGTATCTCTAAACTAAACTGTAGATAGACACAAAAAGCTGGAGTAACTCAGCGGGACAGGCAGCATCTCTGGAGAGAAGGAATGGGTGGCGTCTTGGGTCGAGACCCTTCTTCAGACTGGTGAACGGGTGACATTTTGGGTTGCGAACCTTTTCAAACTTCAACCTCACCTTCAAATATCTCCATAGCACGGAGATGAGGAGGTGGGTGTGGGACCTTCCCTCCTGCCCCAAACACACACTGAAGGGTCTGATCTAGAGATGTTATTTCTTCCCCCCCCCCCTTATCTGAATGTCCTTCCTGGTCCCTGGTGGTTCCTGGCTGAGGGGCCTGGGCATATCCCGGTTAGCTCATCCTCCTGAACTCAGCAACCCAAGAGCTTTCATGGAGATGCAAGGAACTGCAGATGCTGGAACCCTGAGCAAAACACAACGTGCTTGAGAACGTCAGCGGGTCAGGCAGCATCTGTGGAAGGAATGGACAAGCGAGGCTGAAGGTCTCAACCCAAAACGTCACCTGTCCACTTCATTCCATGGAAACCTGGGTAGAGTCTCTTGCCCAGAGTAGGGGAATCGAGAATCACAGGACATAGGTCTAAGATAAGGGGGTGGGAGGGTTAGATTTAATAGGAATCTGAGGGGTAACTTTTTCATACAGAGAGTGGTGGGTGTATGGAGTGAGCTGCTGGAGGAGGTAGTTGAGGCAGGGACTGCTACAAGGTTTAAGAAACGATTAGATATGTACATGGATCAGACAGGGATATGGGCCAAACACAGGCAGGTGGGGCTCGAGTAGATGGGACATGTTGGTCGGAGTGGGCAAGTTGGGCCGAAGGGTCTGTTTCCACGCTGTATGACTCCACAACTCTATGGGAAGTTGGGTAGATGGAAGCAGAGGGAGGGAATGTGAAAGGAGGAGGAGGAGAGAGGGGCAAACTGACAATAGAAAGAGTAAAGATACACACAAAATACTGGAGTAACTCAGCAGGACAGGCAGTATGGAATGGATGGAGAGAAGGAATGGGTGACGTTTTGGGTCGAGACCCTTCTTTAGTAAGAATTAATCTTGCTTTGCTCAAGATTCCAGCATCTGCAGTCTCTTGTGTCCCTGTCTAAGAGTCTACAGAGGGAGGATATCAGAGGGAAGTTTAGAGTTTGTGTTACTCTACACTCCACACTCAGACTCGTAGATCTCAATGTCGGATCCACAGATGCTGGGCCCATTGTTTGCCCCTGAGAGGGAGAGTGGGAAAGAGAGTCAATGCAATAGGCAATAGACGGTAGACAATAGATAAAGGTACCGGCCGACTGATGTATCTGGACAGGAAGGTCTGGCTGGAATTCGCTGACTGACTGCTGGTGTGAGGAGAGGCCTTGGACCAGAGGCAAGTCCGAATCTGGACATATTGAGAAACCAGGCAAGATGGACAAGCCAACTGAGAATGGAGGAAGGAAAGAAGGGAGGAAGGGAGGTTGGGGAGATGGAGGTGGAGGGAGGGAATGTGAAAGGGGGAAGGAGAGAGAGGGGAAACCGCCGATTTTAAGAATGAATCTGGCCAGTCTGAGGCCTCGATGGGCCGAATGTCCTTTACAGAGCTGATATACTTTCTTCATATAAAAAGCTGATGGTTGTCCGGCGGGTTTTCATGCAGCAGGATTGTACCCGGAGAGTGCGTGGCAACAGCTCGCCCCTTTGGTCCGGGTCTGGCCTTCCTGGGCTGGTGTGTTCACAGCGTTCTGGCCCTCCGTGGGTTAACGGTGCAGAGGGCCGCAGTGGCACGGCAGCGCCAGGTGAGGGAGCCGTCGAGCACATCCCGTGGCCGGGCAGGTCGATGGCCCACAGGTAGCCCCTACACCTGGGCTTCAGGTAGGCAGGGGTGAGTGGCAGGCTGGGCGGGGGTGGTAGTGCCCTGCAAAACACAGAGGCGGCACACACAGTTAGTAATATTAATCCGCTGCCTCACAGCGCCAGAGACCCAGGTTCGATCCTGACCTCGGGTGCAGTCTGTGTGGAGTTTGCACGTTCTCCCCGTGACCGTGTGGGTTTTCTCCGGGCGCTCCGGTTTCCTCCCACATTCCAAAGACGTACAGGTTTGTAGGTTAATTGGCTTCAGTAAAAATTGTAAATTGTCCCTGGCGTGTGTAGGATAGTGCTCGTGTACGGGTGATCGCTGGTCGGCGCGGACACGGTGGGACTGTTTCCGCGCTGTATCTCTGAAGTAAAAGACTTAAAAGCTCATAGTGCGAAAGATGGATGGGATCCAGAGAGATGGGAGGGAGAGGCTGAGACAGAGAGACGGGGGGAGCTGGAGAAAGCATGTTATGTAACCGACGGAAAGACAAATTACTGGTTGGGAACACGAACAAATGTTGACTTCTCCGGGGGAGGAAATGAACTAAAAAAGTGGGCTGAGAAGAGTGGTGACGTTTCAGCGCCCTGATACCGTACATCAGTGACAGAGTTAGCGGCAGGTGTCACCACAGCCGCTCCAGCTTCAAATGGGAGGACATGAAGAAACAGAAATAGATGCAGGAGAGGCGTTTGTTGCCTCTCCATCGCTTGGTGGCTGCAGCTGATGGTTTGGGCAGGCGTAGCGAGATACATCCAGCAGGGTGTGGTGGCATACTTTGGACAGGGGATGGTAAGGTACTTTGGGCAAGGGGGGGACAGGGGTGGTGAGATACTTTGGGCAAGGGGGGGACAGGGGTGGTGAGATACTTTGGGCAAGGGGGGGACAGGGGTGGTGAGATACTTTGGGCAAGGGGGGGACAGGGGTGGTGAGATACTTTGGGCAAGGGGGGGGACAGGGGTGGTGAGATACTTTGGGCAAGGGGGGGGACAGGGGTGGTGAGATACTTTGGGTAGCGGATTCAAAGTCAAAAGGTAAAGTCAAAGTCAATTTCATTTGTCACAATTACGAATAAAATTGAAACATAGAAAATAGGTGCAGGAGGAGGCCATTCGGCCCTTCGAGCCAGCACCGCCATTCATTGTGATCATGGCTGATCGTCCCCAATCAATAACCCGTGCCTGCCTTCTCCCCATATCCCTTGATTCCACTAGCCCCTAGAGCTCTATCTAACTCTCTCTTAAATCCATCCAGTGATTTGGCCTCCACTGCCCTCTGTGGCTGGGAATTCCACAAATTCACAACTCTCTGGGTGAAAAAGTTTTTTCTCACCTCAGATTTAAATGGCCTCCCCTTTATTCTAAGACTGTGGCCCCTGGTTCAGGACTCGCCCAACATTGGGAACATTTTTCCTGCATCTAGCTGGCCCAGTCCTTTTATAATTTTATATGTTTCTATAAGATCCCCCTCATCCTTCTAAATTCCAGTGAATGCAAGCCTAGTCTTTTCCATCTTTCCTCATATGACAGTCCTTTGACTTTGACTTTTGACTTTGACTAGGATCGTTAGATACGTTTGGCAGGGGGTGATGAGGGTGGGTAAGGGGTAGTGAGTGTTGAGTCAAGGGCAGTGACATAGTTTGTGCAGGGGATGGTGAGATATGTTGGGCAGGGGATGTCAGGGGTTACGGGGAGAAGGCACGGGAATGGGATTGAGAGGGAAAGGTAGATCAGCCTTGATTGAATGGTGGAGTAGAATGGGCCGAATGGCCTAATTCCTCTCCTATAACATGAGCTTATGAGCTTATACTGGACAGAGGGTGGTGAGGGTTGATAGAGGGTGGTGAGATACCATGGGCAGGTTTAGCTTAGAGATACAGCATGGAAACAGGCTGTTCGGCCCATCGAGTCCGCACCGACCAGTGATTCCCGCACATGAACACTATCCCACACACACACACTAGGGACAATTTTACATTTACACCAAGCCAAATGGGGGGGTGGGTGTAACATGTTTTTTTGACTCTTCCTTCGGGGGGGATGCAACCTTTCTTGCCGTATCCCCCGTCTCCGTGTCAGTCTGCGCCGAGGCCTATTGCGGAACTGGCGGCCTCCAACTGCGACCGATCTCGAGGCTGCGGAAGCAGAGCCAGGACTTACCAACGCGAGGCTGGCCGACCGGGGCTGTGGTTGTGGGGCGACCCAACTTCCGACCCGACTTTGGAGCCTCGGAGGCTCGGCCGCGGGCCAGTGGACGACATCATCGGGAGCTCGAGTTCTGTTTTCCGGAGCTCCCGCAACTACAGCTGTGTCCGCTGGACTGGAGGACGGCAGCTTCGGCAGCTTCGACCGCCCAGGGCCGCGGAGTTTGAACCAGCCCGTTTGCAGAGCACGGATTCAGCCGCGGGACTTACTTACCATCACCCGGCGGGGTCACAACATCAGAGGCTTGGATTGCCTCAGCGCAGAGGGAGAGCAAGGAGGGAAGAGACAATGACTTTGGGACTTTAAACTGTGTTGAGTGTTTGTTTTGTTATTTATTCTATGTTATGACTGCAGGCTAAACCATTTTGTTGCACTGAAAAGTGCAATGACAATAAATTGAATCCAATCAAATCAAATCAATAATCTACAAACCTGTACGTGTTTGGAGTGTGGGAAGAAACCGAAGATCTCGGAGAAAACCCATTCCGGTCACTGGGAGAATGTACAAACTCCGTACAGACAGCACCCGTAGTCGGGATCGAACCCGGGTCTCTGGCGCTGTGAGGCAGCAACTCTAACGCTACGAGGTGACGAGATACTTACAGTGGAGGGGCTTGAAGCCGCTGTCTGATTCAGATGTTTGTGGAGCAAGGCAGCGATATCTTTCTGTCCGGATTCCACCGCAATGGAGAGCGCTGTGCTCCCGTCCTGCACACGGGCAAACGTCAAAGCTTCAGTCACAACACGTGGAAAACAGCCCGACGTGGCCCACAGCGGCACGGAGTGGCGGTGGAGGACACCGACAGCATCGCCTGGCCATGCCGACCCTGTACTCCAACCCAGTGCTGGAGGAACGGGCCTGTCCCACTTGGCCGTCACTTCGCGCAGCACAAAATCCTGGCGCCCTGCGCGATACTGAGCGCAACTCCACACTCCTCCGCGCCACTCCATGCGCCCGTCCCGCGCTATCCACACGCTACCCGTCACATAATGGTGCGCAAATGACGGCTAAGTGGGACAGGCCCTTAACTCAGCGGGTCGAGCAGCATCTTGAGAGAAGGAATTGGTGACGTTTCAGGTCGAGACCCTTCTTCAGAAAGTCTGAAGGTCTGTACGTCTGAAGAAGGGTCTTGACCCGAATCGTCACCCATTCCTTCTCTCCAGAGATGCTGCCTGTCCCGCTGAGTTACTCCAGCATTTTGCGTCTATCGATGACAATGGCTCTTGCCCAGTGGGTGCTGATCAGGAGGGGGGGGGGGGGTCACCACCCATGGATGCCCGTGTTGGGCAGTAGCCCCTCTCACTCACTCACTCACTCACATTGTCTGCCAGTGTTACGTTGCAGGCGGGCGTGGCGAGCAGGAGCGCGACGATCTCGCTGTGGCCGTGTTCACAAGCACACATCAGTGCTGTCGAGCCATCGTCGTCCTGGACCCTGGCATCCGCCCCACACGCCAGCAGGGCCTTCACCATCTCCGTGCGGCCGTGGCTGACCGCCAGCATCAGCGCCGTCTGACCCGCCTGCCCA